>NC_141076.1:20470994-20543494 GCF_041138505.1 Cibotium barometz | reverse complement strand
TTTCCTTAATCATTTTACAAGTCGTAAGCTCAGACATTTTCCATTACACAAGTTGTAAGCTTGGAGATTTTCCATAATCATTTTACATAAAGCACATTGCGCGATACAAAAATATGGCTTGAAAGTGTTATCATGCTTTTAGAGTAATGTTAGGCCAATGTGGTTAACATACCCCCCCCCCTCCCTTATCATCATGATTATATCCTCAAAATTGGTTCTGAAGCTCAGTGAGAGTGAGGCTAGTGGTGGTAGATGCCATTGAAGTTATAATAGAAGTGAGACTTTGTGTACTGGGTTGCTCGATGAAAGCCTTTGTAGGATGCCCAAAAGACGGTTTTCAATATATCTTCAAATGTGAGCATGCGCTAGCCTTGTAGCCATTGTACTCGTGTTAACCACAATGGTTAACATTACTCAAAGCATGGTTATGCTTCATGTAATTCATTTTTATGCAACCCTTCATGTAAAAATATATGGAATGACTGAGCTTACAACATGTGTAACGCTAGCCATGAGCAACAAAACCTAGATGTACATAGAGTCAGAGAACCAATTTTGGGCTCCCAATTGTTAAATGGGAGGCCGACAATTGTAAAAAGAGAGCTTATGTATATAAGTGATTATGATATATGAAAAAGGGACAATCCCATTAAGACAATTGAGTCTTCTTCTTCTCCCTTCTTACTCGCTTGTGGCTATGGTAGTAAGCTTGCGTGTTGATGCATGGCGCCATTACCAGGGATAGCACTTAGCTTAGGGTCCTCCATAATATATTCCTAAGCTAGAGTCTTGTTTTGCCCAGATGGAATGCAAATCCACCAGTAGGAGTTGGTTATGGATATGTTTGTTTATTTTGTGTCATTTTGTTTTTCCTTGTACAATGGAGTTGATATGGAGCATTGGGAGCATCAGGAGATTCGGAGGCAAAAGCGGAAGCTACATGTAAGTGCCCTAATTTTTCTCTTAATTCCATCAATTTTAGTTTTTTCTTCAAGTAGTCAAAAAACTACATGTTAGCTTAATCCCACCATTAATCTTAGGTTATTAGGTTAAATTAGGCATTCCATACATCCATAACCAGTAGGAGTTGGTTATGGAGATGTTTGTTTATTTTGTTTATTTTGTTTTTCCTTGTACAATGGAGTTGCAATGGAGCATTGGGAGCACCAAGAGATTTAGAGGCTACACCAAAAGCGGAAGCTACACCAAAAGTGAAAGCTACATGTAAGTGCCCTAATTTTTCTCTTAATTCCATCGATTTTAGTTTTTTCTTCAAGTAGTCAAAAAACTACATGTTAGCTTAATCCCACCATTAATCTTAGGTTATATTAGGCATTCCATACATCATTAGTAGGTAGCTTGGGGACTAGCCTAAAGCATCATTAAGGGGAGAGAAATCAGGGAAAGACAAGGAAAAATTGGGTGCAATTCAGTCTCGAGCTGCATCTTTGAGAAGTGAATGGCCGTTCACTTTACAGAGGTACAACTATATCTTCTTTAGCCACACTCGTGCACTTCCTGTTGGAGAATCTCTCCAAATTTGTCTCATAAATGAGAGTAATGGGCATTAAAAAGAGCATAAATGTGCATTAAAGGAGCATAAAAGAGATACAATTGAATTGTCAGGAAGGTGGTTGTCAGAAGATATGTCATTTTTGTGTAGTTAAGACGTATGTCCATTCCTCCATGAGTAAATGGCCGTACATTCATGAGCCCACCACCAGCGAATGTCTTTTGCTAACACCAGCCCATGGTCGTACCTCCTTGTAATTAAACAATCGATCCTATAATTGAAGAACGCCCGTTCTTCTATTTAACTACAGCCATACCTTCCTGATGCACGAACGCTCGCTCCTCCACAAAGGAATGCCCATTCCTAATTTCCCGCACACAATTGCACCTATGTCAATGAACGATCATCACTTCAATTAAGCCAGGCTCGCACCTACATCAAGCGGATGTCCATTCCTTTGTGAATGAACGGCCGTTCTTAAACTCCCAGACGGTAAAAATTTCCTTGTTTCAGAGTGTGACTATGCACCGACACTCAACACATTCATGCACTATGCTCTGGGAAATCGGTGCAAAACGACCCCTTATTTGACGAGGTTGAAGCCTCCTATGCACAATTGCTTGCTAGATTTAACCCTTCAGTTAAATCTAGCACCAATGAAACCGAGGACCATCCAATCATGAGACAAACCACCCTTGACTTAGAGATAGGAGGATTGGCTTCCTAGTGCATGGATAGACCATTCACTCCAAAGCAAAAGCCAACCCCAAGATCCCCTACACATTCACAGATGAGTCTTGCCTTGAGACTGAAAAGCTTTATCCTTGGTAACACACAATCAGAAGAGAATCATCCCAAGGACACGAGTATGGATTGTCAGCATGAGAGAACTGTCACACCCCCGCTCGATTTGAGAACAGAAGTGGGACAGGGCATATATGACCTAATTCAAACCAATCCAACAGCGTGGGGAGCCATGCTAACTACCATGTCAGCAAATTCATTCCAAGATCATGGGCCAACATCAAGCCTAGGTCAAGAACTAGCTCATCAAGGTCCAAAGATCTCCTAACAAAGAGAAGGAGTCCACCCAGAACTCTCCAAGCACACACATGTATAGCCACTACCCACCTTGTGGGGTGTATCTCAGATACCATAAGGATCCTTAAAAAGTGCACACTAGCCCACCATTTGAGGCAAGTTCCATAGATGGAATACTATCCTCCGGGCCTAGCTCCCCCACCTATCATACCCCAACCCACACCAACCCCGACACTATGGTAGGATTGACACTTGAAATGTTGAGGATATCCATGAAAATAGGGAGGGGGTAGCTTTAGGAATTGTATCACCAACACCTACGCAGCCGGTGTGCAAGGGCCAAGCCCAGAAAGGAATAAACCGGCCCACATCTCCAAGTTTGTCTCACTAAGTTTGATGGGTCTGAAAATCCCATACCTCATTTGGAGATGTTTAACCAGATTTGTGAGGCAATTTGGCCACGTGGAAGATCAGGTTAAGGTGAGTGCTTTTGGCCTCACCCTCAAAATGGAAAAGCTGGATAATGCTTTTGGCCTCACCCTCAATGAAAGGGTTGGATAGTGGTTTTGATTGCTAAAAGTAGAAGGTAAGGATACTTTTGACGCCTTGAAAGAGGCCCTTAAAGTAGGATATTCAAGACAAGGAACTCAATGGAGTACGATTGAAAAATTGCATAATCTAAAATAGTAAGAGGGAGAATCCATCGATCAGGACTATATCAATCGGGTGAGATATCTTCACTCTCGTCGAAATAATGACATGGATAAGTTCTTTGATGAAAGACTGATCAATTGATTCCTAGAGAGACTTGAAGATGTAGCCTTTCATAACTCTCTATATGCTCTAGGGCATACCTTCTTTGAGAAATGTTGTAGAAGCGCCATGGATTTCGAAGACAATTTCAAGGGAACTCATTCTTGAGAATTGCATGAGGGCACTTTTGAGGCTTCCTTCAAAACTACAAGCACAAAATCAAAAAGAAAGGGAAAAGAATCCTCTGCATTAATGTAGCAAATGACCCAACAATGGAGACTAGGCAAAAGCCGTGACCAAGCAACCTCATCTTTACCCCAAGAGAGAACTAGTGTGGCACACTAGTATAGAATATCCACATGTGAGACCTAGACCCACTCTCTATTGCTTACTGCCAAAGATGGGGCAATCATGAAACCTTAAACTACTACCACCAAAGAGCTGCTCAAGCAAGGCCTCTACCCCATAGGCCCTGCTGCATAACCCGAGGCAATTGCTAGCCTTGCCAGCCCCAACACAGCACAATGCACCTCAAATTGGCCATGAAGTGGCCCCGTGATGAGGAATCTTCAAGAGGGTACCCGAAGTACCGTTACCACCCCTTGTCCTTCCACCATAACCACCATTACCTTGAGTGGCCCCTGTTCACCAATTGACCTTGACAAAAATCTTAGAAGAAGGTGAGGAGGGAGAAGATATCAACAACACCATCTTTGAAACCCATGAGCCAACAAGCAGTCCACCCCCACAAATCCTGAGTCACTACGTGATGGAGGGTGAGCACATGTACCCTGTATACCTAGTAGCCGTGACACCATGGGGACAAGACTTGAATAGTATGTCTAAACGACTACCTATGCAATGCTATCACTGTGCTGGACCTTACTGGATAGCTGAATGTCCATTCAAGAAAGGGATGGTGAGTAATCCCGTGAGTATTCCTACCTTAGCCCCCTTATGCACAGGTTGCGGGATAGACCATATGTATAAGGATTTCCCATTGATAATGGGTGTAGTAGGCAAGAGAAATGAAGCTAAACCGAGTACCGGCATTAATTTTCTAAGTATCTAGGATGGATTTATCCATACATTACCTCTAAATGCACTTTCACGAATGCAAAGCAGGAGGGGATCCACATCCCATGTTGCTATACTGATGCGTCTACTTCATAGAAGTAAGAAGACCTAGGACATGCAAGGATCTTATCTTCTAAGGAGGTTCCTGAACAAGCACAAGCAATCAGGCACTCTTGAAAGAAAAAGGCTATAAATATAGGCAAGGGATCTTATCTTCTAAGGAGGTTCCTGAACAAGCACAAGCAATCAGGCACTCTTGAAAGAAAAAGGCCATAAATATAGGCAAGGGAGATAGCTGTGTTATAAAAAGTGCATCTGACGAGGGGACAACTATCAACATGTCATCTTCCTCACCACCTAAAGAAGAAAAGATACTACCATCCACCCCTCAAGCCTGAGAGCAAATAGACTCGAGTTGTCTTCCCAAGAAGTTAGCTGAATATCCAAACCCAACTAAAGGCCACTTCTTAGGAGCTAGTCAAGAACCGTCAAGCTCAAATGGAGGAGAATCTCATGTAGTTCAAACTATGGGAAGTTCCTCTATTCCTAACCTAAAAATAATTGAGGAAACCTAGGAACCTAACAAAGGCCTCAACCGTCAAGCACTCCATGAGAATCTCCCTCAAGAGGTAGACCCAAAAGCCATGACAATCCCACACTAGGTGGATGTTGTATATCTTAAGAATCTAAGGGATGACCTCCCAAAAATATCATCCCACACTAGGTGGATGTTGTATATCTTAAGAATCTAAGGGATGACCTCCCAAAAATATCAGACACACTGATGCTCATATCCCTATACCCTACACCTTGAAAAGCTGAAGCATGAACAGGGATAACCATATTCACAAACCTAATCCCATTCCGAGAGATATTGCAAGTCTTTCCTCCTTTTTATCTTCACAAGTCCAGATTCCCATTGTCACCTTTCTTCAAGGCACCCCGAGTTTATGGAAGGATTTGAAGGATTGCATGGAAGGAAGATTAGGAGACGGAATGGAAAATTAGGTGGAACTCGGAAGTTCCAATGGGACCGATGAGGAGGGATCCATAGAACTAGACGGAATCACCAAAGTTCCTACGGTCCATGTGAACAAGTTAGGGCAGTATTTTTAAGGAGACAAACTCAATGCAACACTACCCCAAACTTTTGATGAACTTCAAGTCATCGCCATCCTAGATGGTGGGGCATAAGTAAGCATTGTTACCAAGAAATGCTAAAAAAATGGGAAAAACCTCCTATAGATGACATTGCATTAATTATGAAATTAGCTGATGGAGCCACAATGAAGCCCATAGACCTTCTGCAAGATTTGAAGATTAAGATTCTTAGAACCAATTTCTGACACACCTTTGTGGTGATGAACTTTGGCCAGTGGCTTGTTTCCTATGATTGCATCCTAGGACAACCCTTCATGAGAGAAACCAAGGTGTTCCATGATTGGGACATGGATCACATATACATTCAAAAAAAGACCAAATTCTAAAGGGCAGCATGCGCACTTGGAAGATCCATCCAACGAGTGGGGGACACTTGGCAAAAGATTCAATGAATACTGTGAGATCTATGGTAGTACACCTTGCCAAACGTGCCATAAAACGTTGGACAATGAATGAGATAGCACGGAATTCACACCTCTCCCTGAGTCGGAAGACTAATAATTGGATATACATCCTTTATACCATTGATATACTTCCAAAATGCACTAGTACAAGATTTTCCATGGGTAGACAAGCAAGAAATCACATCCCTCTACATCCTTAGCACCACGTATATGCCCCATACTATAAGCCATGAACCTTATGGGAAAATTCCACCTGCAAGACCTTTAAAACAAATGGCTTCACGAGAATAAAATAAAATAAAATAATGACTGAGATATGTGGAGGCAATTAACGCACACTCCGAATTCTACTAGGGTCTGGCAAAAGAATATCGACAAGTTCCCCATTCGAGTTGACACTGTGACCATAAAAAAAGAAGAGTCAGCTGATTCTCCAACCAAACCCCTAAAGCTTTGTCACTCTGCACCGCGTAGAATGTGAAACAAAAATTGAGCAAGAGGTTAAAAAAAGAATGGATAAGGAGACCAAACAAGTCCCTGAGCACTTCAAAGCCTACAATGTAGGAGACTGTTTTGTACAATACGAAAAGGCCTAAAGAACCCATGATGAGAAGCCAGGAATATCTTATGATGGCCCAACCAAGGTTAAAGAGATCAAACTGGCAGGCCGAGGGGAAGATCTGAGGCCCATCTACATTGGGGGGAAGAGCTCTCTGCAAAAGAAGAGAGAGACCTTACTAACCTCCTCACAGAATTTCAAGATTGCTTCGTGTGGAAATATATGGATATGAAGGGTATACCTCCTAGTTTAGCACACCATCCCCATGGTAAAAGGAGTGAGGCCAGTGAAGCAGAGAGCATATCCTATGAAAACCCAAGTACTCTAAGATAGTCCGGGAAGAAATCGATCAACTCATAGATGCCGGATTCATCTACGAAATAGAGCTCACCAAATTGGTCTCACCCATCGTGATAGTACCCAAAAAGAACAGAAAAGTGAGAGTGCATGGACCTCAAAAAGGTCAATGCTACCCACGATATGAGACCACTATCTATTGTATTTCATAGAACATGTGCTCGAGTGGGAAGCCTACAGCTTCCTTAATGGGTTTTTTGGCTACAACCAAGTGCTGAGATTGAGCCCCCCAAAAGATCAACATAAAATGGCTTTTGCCATTTTATGGGGCACATATGCTTACCATGTCATGCCGTTTGGTTTGACCAATGCCCTAGACACTTTCCAACACCTAATGTGCACACCCTATAAGGAGTATCTATAGAAATTCCTTGAGGTCTTTATGGATGACCTTTGTGTCAACTCTACATGGAAAGCACATTTGTGGTGTCTGAGAAAAGTGCTAAAGAGATGCCAACTCTACAATATCTCTCTTAACCATCTAAAATGCTAGTTTTGGGTTCGGCGGCATGGAGTAATCATAGGACATATTGTTTCAAAACACGGTATCTCTACTGATGATGACTGTAAGGTGAAACTCATTCTTAAGCTACCACCTCCTACCAACTTTAAGAGGGTACAAACATTTATGGGGCATGTAGGTTATTACCGGCATTTCATCTTTATGTATGCCAACTTTAAGGGGGTACAAACATTTATGGGGCATGTAGGTTATTATTGGCGTTTCATCTTTATGTATGCCAACATAGCTCGTCCCCTTTACGTACTCTTGGTGTTTTTTAAATGGACAAAGGAGTTCCAACAAGCGTATGAGACCCTTAAAAAAGCATTGGTAAACAAGCGATCCCATTTTCAAATCCCCCAATTGGGAAATCATATTCCATGTCCACATATATGCCTCTACTTTCACAATTGGTTGCGGCTCAACTAAGAGAGAACAAAATAAGGACTTCCCTATTAGCTTTGCCAGTTTTCTAACTAAATGAAGAAAAATGAAATTATACCACCACAAAGAAAGAGAAGGGTTGGCCATGGTCTATATAGTTAACAAGTTTCATCATTACCTTTTGAGAATAAGGCCTTTTGAACAGATTATAATTTATTTCTAATGCACCTTGTGAAAATCTTTTTGAACTTTTGTTTCGGGGGAATTTATTTTAATAAGAAGAGATATTTTTCCATCCAAAAATATCTAAAATCTGAATAACCTCTCTCTAGAATATTTTCTCTCTCTAAGCCAAAATAGGTAGAAACAAGATCTTTTATTATTCTGAAGAGGGAATTGATTACAAGGGAAGATACTGGACATCTTGAGGGGCTGGGGAGGAATCTTACATGGAAGTGTGGGTGAGTACTTAGTAGAACCTAGAGAAAAGCTACACTTAGTTTTATATTCAATTTTGCTGTTTTCTATCACAAATTCCTACAGCGTGAGCTAGCTAGCAGTTTTGGACACACACTTTGTGTTGTTTTTCCTAAAAATCACAAAAACTGTAAAAAAGGAGCCATTGGTTGTGTTCATGTCTTGCATTTCATTCCTAATCCTTGGCACAACCTTTCTGGATCAATTGGATAGGGAAATCACCTTCTAACCAGCATTTTGTTGACGCAGCTGTAAACACATGAAAGTGGAGAAAACAGTTCACGATGTGAAACATAACTTGCTACTTTACGGCTGAAACACTTTTCGTTAGTGCCAGGAATCTCAGGGTTGCCTTGCCAAATTAGGGTGCCTTATCCTGACACATCTGACACAATGAAACAAACAAATCTTATCTCGTAGCAACGAAGCACTTCATCGGCATGAAGCATAGTCTACTTCATGACATGAACTGCACTCTGCTACTTCATGGCGTGAACCATAACCTGCTACTTCCACGGGGTTAACGCTTCATGATTTAGCCCTTCACATGTTAGCAGTTCATGAAATAACTTTTCACGAACTACTGGTTCGGGTTGTAAGACCAGAGATAAGAGAGTACCCAATTGCACCATTGGAGTCTATCCAACTCAGATTAAAGTAATTCTGAGCTGAAAATTCGAAACATGAAATACTAGTTACTACAGTGTGAAAAATAGTTCACGACATGAATAACATTCTATTTCACGGCGTGAACTATTGCCTGCTACTTCACGATGTGAACCATTGTCCCTGTTTCATGGAGATGTGCGACTAGAAAAGATAGTTCGGTAGAAAACCAGGTGAAATAGTTGGAGTAGTGATTTCGCCTATTGAAACACTTTCTCATGCACTTGAGGTCTGAGAAACTCATTGGAGACGACCTTACCCCCCCCCCCCCCCCCCCCGATGACATTTCATCAAATCACCTAGATTGGGCCACTCGGCGAGCACTCAATTGACCGTTTCAGCTTGGAGGAATCTGACCACCATAGAAACAAGTAGTGAGGAATCCATGGAAGAAGGGCTAAGATTCTTTGTGGCCTTGGAGAGGAAGAAAAACCCTCTCCTCCTATGAGATCCATCAGAATCTTTGCTATGGCAAGGGGATTTTTCGGTCTCTAGCACGACACGAAAGACAAAGCACAATTTGCGGGCATGGACCCGTTTAACAAGCGCAAGACACGGTCTAAGACCAGATTTACCAACCCAACCTTCTAGCCCCAGGAGTGCTAACACATTGAGGAATAGTGGGATGACCCCTAGGGTTAGAAGGGATAAGGAAAGCATCGCCAGGATAGGTCAAGTCTTCTTCCCCACATTGGAGGAAATGGAAATGAACTTGAAGAGGGCTGAGGCAGAGCAAAAATTGTGGCTATTGAGCTTAAGAAAACAAGAGCTCGATACACAAAGAAGAATGGTCCGCCAAAATATGTAATGTTTCTTTTCTCACCGCCCCGCGACCATAAAGTTGAATTCCAAGAGTAAAAGCAACCATTGTGTGATTCTTCCTGTGGTGTAAAGCTTGTTCACCAGATATAAGAGGGCATGATGGTTCACAAAGAATACAAATTTGTTGGCCAGTAGGTAATGTCTATATTTCTTTACAGCATAAACCATGGCCAACCCTTCACGCTGAATGGTGGTGTAGTTTATCTCTGCATCATTCAGTTGACGACTGGAAAAGCAAAATGGGTAATCCAATTTGAATTCCCCAGGTTGTGCCAATACACATCCTATAGCGAAGTTTGATGCATCGATGTGTGCAAATGGAATACAAGACCCTAGCTGAGTGGTCTTAGGACTGGTGCACTAGCCAATGCATTCTTCAACTTATCATAGGCCTGTTGGCATTCCTCGGTCCATTCAAAGACAATGAGTAGTATATTCAATGGCTTGGAAATTTCAACATAGAATATGATGAAGCGTCGATAATACCCAACATGGCAAACCGCTGTATGCCTTTGTAGTTGGTTGGTGGGGGGTTTTTCAAGATAAATTTTACCTTGCTCTCATCAGTGAAAATACCATTTTTAGACACAATGTGCCCTAAGATGATACCATGCTTGACCCAAAATTGACACTTTAAGGGGTTTAAGGATATACGATGTAATCAACATCTTTCAAACACCTTCCTCAAGCAAGCCAACAAGGATATACGATGTAATCAACATCTTTCAAACAACTTCCTCAAGCAAGCCAAGTGCTCAGTCCAGCCTGAGTGTGCACACAGATTGTCCATGAATACCTCCAAGTACTTTGCCAAGTAGTCCTTGAAGGCCGTGCACATCAATCGTCGTTGGAAAGTTTTTGGGGCATTAGTGAGACCAAAAGGCATAACCTCATAAGCATATGTTCCCCACATCGTATTGAAAGTTTTCTTGTGCTGGTCTTCTAGTGCTATGGCCACCTAATTATAGCTTGAAAACCCATCTAAGAAGCTGTAAGCTTCTTCACCTGCTACCCGTTCTAATACATGTTCCATATATGGCAGTGGGATAGTGGTCTTTTCTGGTGGCGGCATGACCTTTTTGAGATCAATACAGACTCTCAATTTTCCATTTTTCTTTGGCACAATCATGATTGGTGAAAGCCAATCTGTGTGCTCAGTTTCATAGATGAAATCCACAGCTCAATTTCCTCCTTTACAATTGCCACATATTTCGGATTCATTGATACAATTTTTGCCTAGATGGTCTCGATCCTTCCATGATCAGGAGAGTGCGTTGAACCACCTCAGGTGTGGTACACCCTTCATTTCCTTGTATTTCCAAGAAAAACAATCCTTGAATTCTTTTAAGAGAGCAATGAGCTCTTCTTCAGCCACCACAGTTAAGTCTTTAGCAATGTAGACAAGTTTGGTGTCCTCCCTTGGCTCTGCAATATCAATCTCCTTAACTTCAGTTGGACCATTGTAAGACATGGATTGGCCATCTTCCTTTACTCTTTTAGCCATCAATTGGACCACCTTTCATTCATTAATGGTGTATGTTTTGAAATGGTCTGGCACTGAGAGTAGGTATGGCTTGTCGTCCTCCTCATCTCTTGTCATCCTCCTCATCTTTTGTCCAAGCCATCACCTTCTTTGCCTCGCATTTGGCTTCAGCCAGAGCCTTATTTTGTTTTCTACATCCGGCCTTAGTGAGTTTAGGTGTTTTCGGCTCTTGTGGCATATGCTTTTCCTCTCGTTTTCCTTGCAGGTTTATCTTACTCAACTCCTCACCCCAGTTCTTAGAAAACTCCTCATGCACCTTAGTGACCTCAGGATGTCTTAGCCACTGGGCATTCGTGGGTTTACTTCATAGTAGGGAATTTTGTCAAGTGATATACCTCTTTTGTTTACACCATCTCCTGAGGCATTTGGTGCTGGCCTTGCAATCCAGATCCCTCTATGTTGGAGGCTTCATCCTCTGTTTCTTCTTCTCTTGGTTGCACATCTACCATGCTCATTGAGGTGGTAGGAGTGTTTTCCAATTCAACGTATTGGTGGGTTCCTCTAGGGGGAAACACATCTATAGTGGCAAGCACGTGCATCCAATTTTCACTAAAATCCAAGGTGGAAGCAATGCGTACATTGCGGCCTCTTCCTCTTCTCTTGAATTCTCCTCAAGTGATTTGCTAAACTTGTAAGGATGTGGTTTACTCTGTGGTGACCAAATCATTTCCAAACAATTTCCATTCCATGGGGTGTGCCTTCCATGTATGCAGATTGATTTTTAGAATCTACGAATCCTTTTTACCATACACCTGATCTAACACCTAATCATGCACCAATTTGGCTTCCCTCATGAAGGGTCTGCCCAAGATAATGTCATATGAATCCGACTAGTGCAAGAAGTCCATTACAACAAATGTATGATGGTAGTGGAACAAAAAGATCTTAAGCCTAACGTTTTTCAATATCCCCCTTGGTCTTGAGGATGTTCCATCTACCATCTTGACGATTAGATCTGCTCTTTCCAATTCTGATTTTCCCTAGTTTTTTCCAATATCGGTTAGTAATAATACTTACACCCGTGCCACCATCCAGGATAGCCAGTGCTGCTTGGTACCCGTTATGGTGGATTAGAATTGTGGCATTCGTATCATCACTCTCATAATACCAGCCCAATTGGTTGACATGAATTTCGACGAATCTGGGTATTCCTTCTTCCTCATGCACTAGGTTTTTCTCTGCCAGAGGTGACTGGCTCTCTTCTGTAATGGACATTGGGTTCAATCTTCCTTCTACCTAGTCCTTGACATCTACCCACTATGCCGGCGTGTTGCATAGCAATGGTCCTAGCGACATTTTGACAGTTGTGGATAGTATAGCTACGAGATTGCCTATGTCTCTAGGTTCATTGGCAAGTGAGGGCTCCTTACACATGTTTGTCATGTATTCAATCCTAGGGAATGAATGGATTGACAAATCTTGATCTGCTTCCTCAAACATTCTTGCCATGAGGTCACTCCCTTCCCCGGACTCTTCTAGGATTGGAGTAGGCATGTCCAATCTTCTTTCCTTTAACAACTCAGTTCTTGGATACACTGTATCCCTAGACCGGTTAGCCCTTAACTTGTAGCCCTTAACTTGGCTTCACGATTGCATTGACAATCCTCAACCAAGGCCTTAGCTTCTTCAAGCTTTCTTATTTCTTCTTTAGCATTTGGATATTCTCCAATCCCCTTAGGGGTTGCTATCTCTCTCTTGATGTTTCTTGGGCATGCCCATCCTGTTTCGGTGCTTGGTCACCTTCTTCCTTTAAATGGGTTAATCTAGCGTGTCAATGGTATCTTCTTTGGATCCATCCTATTTCGGCACTTGGTCACCTTCTTCCTTTGATTGGGTTAATCTAGTGTCAATGGTATCTTCTTCGGATCCATCCTGAATTATGACCATGGTATCTCCCTTGCCCACTTTTTTTGCTCTTCTCCTTCTCCCAGTCTTAGAGGTTGTAACACCACCTGGTTTCTTCCATTTGTCCACTTGTTTTAACTGCACTCGTGTCATGACATTCAGCGGTGTGATATTCCCAGGTTGCACACTTATAGTCCTGATAGTGGCATGGTTAGAAGTAGAAGCCAAACTACTGGCACACGATATGGGTAGTCTTTGATCAAATGATTAACACCACACTTCACATATGAAATTGTAGGCATTGCATTGGTTTGTGCTACGACTGGTTGAGCTTGGCCAGCATTAGCCACATTCTCAAGAGGACACTCTGCTACTTGATGAGGTCCATTACAATGAAAAAATTGTATAGGTCCCCTTCTCATAGTTCAGTTTATGTTTTCCTTTCCATTGTACCATGGTTTGAAACACTGGTACTGGCGTGCTATTCTATAAGACATAATACTCTGGTGTGATCTCCGTGGGCTCCTTGTAGTAGTCATTATTGACTTATACCTCGTGCATGATTTCTCCCTCATCCAAGGGTTCCTCAATTAACACCTGGTTGATTTTGGCCTGTGAGGGTAGAACAGGTGGCAGCAAATGCAATGTGTCCTGCATTTGGAACATCCCTCTTAGTGGTAGGTAGGTATTTGGCTTCCATGCCAGTCACATTGGTTAGCACTGGTGGTGCTGGCAAGGCTAGTGACACTCTAGGTGCTGGGAGTTGTGCTAAGAGCTAGACCCTCGGATATCTGCACATGGCAATGTCATGGTTTTTCAATCTCGACAGTGAACAGCACAATAGAGTAATTGCCTTGGTCTTAAGTGAGGGCATTCGGTGCTCGTGTGATTTTTTCTGCAAATTGAGCACCAAATCAATTCTCTTCGGGGGTAGAGATGAGCATTCTCTGATGCTTCTCTCCCATCCTTGATTTTTAATTTCTCCAAGATGGAATTAATGAGTTCTTCCACTGTCATATTGCCAACTTTCTTGCTCTTGGTTCCTGTGTCTTGATGAATGGGGACTCACGATGTTGCCACTAGAAAAGTTGCCTTGGCATCTTCTGGTTCGCGAAAACTCAAGAATATTATCCTCATATTTAATTACCAACTTACAGAGCAAGTATCTAAAGTAGCTGGTCGGGCTAACACTAGATAATCATGCATCTTATGATCTTGGACTCCTCTCCAGAAGCAAGGCAATAACTGATGATTATCAATTAGTCTTTACCTCAACTTGCATTTTGAATTTAAGTGCTTGAGCCAAGAAACATAATCCCTCATGGACTCATTTTCCTTTTGCTTGAAGCTGAGCCATAGGACTCCATCTGTCCACACTTTGAGCAAAGCTCGGTATGAACACATTTTTAAGCCAGTGAAATTGAATTTGTCCTCAGGTTTTAGTGTTCAATACCATTGGTGAGCCTTCCCTTCTAGGGTTTGAGAAAAAGCATGTATCATGGTTACGTTGCTCTTCACTGGCCCATATGTTTCACAGAGGTAGACTCAACGACCTCTACATGTTGGATCGAGTCCCTATCTCTTGAGAATTTTTGCACAAGATCTGAAATAATATGTGGCTTCATCTAGGATGGTCTAGATTCTAGGGCAATGTCTAGCTCCCTAACCATACCTTGGCCCATTTTTGCAACCATATTTAGCATATCTACCCTGGTGACTGTGTTTAGGTCTGCGTTAAGATCCATAATTGGCCTTGGAGGGGCTACCCCCTACCTAGACCACATCCTCTTCCTAGATAACATCTTCTATTCAATTCGGGTTAATGGTTGGGTCCGGGTAATTCCTCATTGCTTGGCTCAATATTAGCCGCCTTAGCCCGCCTTTGTTCAATCAGGAGTTCCATGCTCTACAAGAATGTGGGATCATTGATCATTTCTTGTATATCCTCTCTTGTATAGAGACAATCCTCACCTCCTGCTCTGTAGTTCCATGTGGGATCATTGATCATTTCTTGTATATCCTCTCTTGTATAGAGACAATCCTCACCTCCTGCTCTGTAGGTGTCGGGTAATTCCTCATTGCTTGGCTCAATATTAGCCGCCTTAGCCCGCCTTTGTTCAATCAAGAGTTCCATGCTCTACAAGAATGTGGGATCATTGATCATTTCTTGTATATCCTCTCTTATATAGAGACAATCCTCACCTCCTGCTGCTGCAGGTGCCCTAGGTAGATTGTCCTCCTCTTCTTGTGTTTCAAGGCTTTCATCAGCCTTTGGTTCCTTGTTGATGGGTTCTAGAGTTGGTACCACTCCTTCTGTTATTCCCATCCACATGCTATCAATGGCATTTCTAGATAATTATGGTTATTTACCATGTGGTCGAAATGGATCCTCCATTTCCCTCTGATTCCTAATGGAGAACCAGCAACAACAGGCATTGATGATGACCTTCCAGATGCTTGTTTATTCAAACATAACATGGTGCCTGAATGGAGTGAGGAAATATCCGACTATCTAGCTCATGGGTTCCCACACAAGATTGACCTTGAACAAAGATAAGATGAATAAACTTATTAAGCTGACCGCACCATCTTTATTCATTGTTGGAGAATTATATAAGCTAGGCAAGGACGATATCCTTAGGAGATGTGTGCGAGAAGATGAGTTTGTCAAGATCTTAGAAGAAGCACACATAGGAATAGCCGGAGGACATTTTGCGGGAGAAGTTACAACTCTCAAAGTGCTTCAAGAAGCGGGAATGTGGTGGCCTATGTTATTCGGGGATGCCATAGAATTTGTAAAGAGATGCAAGGAATGTCAATGATTTTCTATTCCACAACAAAAGGATAGGATGCCACTCACCCCTCTGTGATTTGTGAGATAACCCTTTGAGAAATGGGGTATTGATTTTGTTGGACCCATTAGTCTAGCAGTGCATCCGTCACAAGCTCCTTATGTGATCGTGGCTACAGATTATTTCACTACATGGGTAGAGGTGAGAGCCTCTAAAAGAGTTGATGCTTGAACTTTGGCCAAGTTCTTATATGAACAAATCATTTCCAGATTTGGCTACCCACTTACATTAGTCGGTGAGACCGGGATTCACATTTCATTAATGATGTGATTGAACAATTACTTATAGGATTCCTTGTAGTCCATCACAAATCATCACCTTATTACCCACAAGGAAATGACCAAGAAGAGAGCACAAACAAGATTTTATGTGCTATCTTGACTAAAATCCTAGAAGCCAGTTGCACGGATTAGGAATACAAGCTAACCGTAGCACTATGGGCCTATCTTACATCATATAAGGTAGCAATGGGATATACTCCCTTTTGTCTAGCTTATGGCATTGATGTGGTAATGCCTATGGAATTTTTAGTTCCAAGCTTACAAATTGCCATGTAGGAAAGGCTCACTGAAAATGGGTTAGCTCTGAGAGGTTGGTTGACTTGGAGAAACTCGATGAAGCCCGGCTCATTGCATTGCATGGGCTTATGGTCGAAAAACTACAAAGGAAACACTAGTTTGACCATAACTTGAAACACAAAGAACTGGAAACAGGGAACCTTTTCCTCATGTATGGTGTGGGAAGCACCAAGAAAAAGAAACTAAAATACAGAGGATTAGGGCCTTTTAGAGTGTCGAAAATCACCCCTCAAGGGTTAGTCAAAATTGAAACTATCGAAGGGGTAGAAATGGAAGGTTATATCAATGGAAGTAAACTCAAGAAATATTATGGACCCCTGACCATGGAAATGTTCACACAAGAAAATCTCCTAAAACAAAAGAAGGAGCTAGTCAAGGAAAAGATCAAACAAGATCAAGAGGAATACAAGGAGAGGGAAGCCAAAGTAAAACAAAGACTCCAAGGGAGAATGCTACACGTCAACATGTATTCACTCACCTTACTTGACAAGGATGACTTGGATATTGAACCTGTATGACTTAGTGTAAAGGTCTCTACAAAGGAGGGTCACATGACAAGCATCACACTAATTGATATAGGATCAAGTCATAACTTGATTTACTATGAGACATGGGTAGCCTTAAACAAACCCCCTCCTAGAGGCAACTAGTGTGCATCCATCTATTACACATACAATAGGACTTTTGAATATAAACATCTCAATCAAAAATAATCCCTTGGTTGGGAAGGTGTTTGTTATGCTTGCAGGAACCATGGAAGAGGAAATGCTTCTTGGACGATCTTGGATTTGCACCAGCAACTGCCACATCCAATGGGCAAAATGAGAAGTACAACTTAATGATGGCAAGGACACCATCACCATGCTATTATGGAGTCCATTGAATAAGGGAAAATAGGAAATGGCATACGACATGGAATCTCCAATGCCACGAAAAATAGAAGGCTTAATAGAACAAGCCTCCAAATCGAAAGATCGTCCCTCTTCACGAGAATCAAAGCAAAGGTCACAAAAGTATCCATGCAAAAAACAGTGGGTTTCCAAGGCCCACCTTCAAGCACAAGGATATTGTGAGACAGACAAAGCGTCATGGGTAACAAAGCAAAAAAAGACATGCTACAAAAAGCAAGAGACAAGGAAAGCCAAACAAGTACATGAAGCTATATTCCAAGCAAGCCCGTACAACACAGCTCAGCATTCAACAGCAGTGGGTCCAAAAAGACTTACTAGTGGCACATGGCTATTATCAAGGAAACGAAACAATATGGGTATCAAAAAAAATCTAAAACTCAATTTCGCATGTACTTCGAGAAAAACATAAGAGTGCTATAAACATAGATAGGACCAAGTCCCAACTAAATCAAGTGCTAAGGAAGCACTAAAGTTGATCTGGAAAAAAGAGCAAGTTCAACCAAGTGATCAAGGGAGAGCAACACCGCCAATGTCATCCACCAAGGAGGAAAGTTGAACCAAGCTGTGGACTAGGGTAAGGGAGACATGCACTCAAATGCACAGGAAGCAAAATAGGTTCACCAGGATTCGATGGATGTACTCCTTCACTAGGTGGAGGGAAAAATCAAAAGTTCTCACTCAAAACTTAAGCGGTTTCAACAACACATACCCATAGGCTCCAAAGTACAATGTTAATTCCTGTGGCACTAAAAGGAAGGAGGATGACGAGGGATACCTAGCTCTAACAACTGGGTACAAGGTAAAGGGGTATACTTTTCATGTTGTGAAACATGATCATTCATTTCATGTGTACACTTCTACTCCTCAGGAGTGGCCTTGAAGTGTTTGAGCATATAGGAAATCATTGGGTATCAATATTTGCATGCATAAGGGTACAAGTTATTTCACGTTGTGAACCGGTTCAGACTAGTTCATGTTGTGAGATGCTCATGACTATTTCATGCCATGAAACACTTCAACAAAATGGTTCACGTCGTGAACTGACTCATGCCAGTTCATGCCGTGAAACGATAAAAGACCTCCACGAATCGCGGGCAGACACGTGGCATACCCAATTAAGATGGTCGTCGGGGGCCGATGGCTGGATCATAAATACATCTTTTTTCCCTTTTTTTGCCATTTTTCATCAACTGGCTTCCTTCACTTCTTGGCATCCTCATCTGCATTGTCTTCTAGAGTGTGTTTGTCGTCGGGGTTCTTCTTCACTTGATTGCTTGCCACCATCGATTCTCAGGTAGGAGCTCTTCACACACTTTTGATGGTTTCATTTGTTTTCATAAATCACTGGTAAACCATGGTTTCATTCATTTTTCATTAAATCATCTCTACGCTTACACACACATTGCCTGCATCAGTGCCATTTTCTAGTTTTCATACATCTCATTTTCATCTTGTCATTCTTGTTTTCATCTTATCACCCACCAAATCTCATAATAAATGAATACCAGAATAGCTCATGAAATAGCAATCTGCTATTTCACGGAGTCAACTGAAAAACTTGGGTTTGGAAAAAATGCAATAAATTGCTAAAATTAAATTGCCTACAACATAGGCTACCCATCAACACTGATAATCATCACAACACAACCTACTTTTTCACGAATTAATGCCTACTATTTCACGGGTTAAGCCTTTCACGGCTTAAGCCCTCATGTCTTTTCACTTCACATGTTAACACTTCACGAACTAACCTTTCATGTTCTAACTCTTCACGGGTTAACACCTCACCGATTAACCTTTCACGCACAACTACTTCACACTCGACCAATTCATGGCATGTTACTCTTGGCCAATTCATGGCATGTTACTTCACGGATTAGGACTAATTCTCGACAAACACTAATTTGCACACATCCCTTCTTGATTCATTGCTCAGCACACTAACATTCTTCCCATCATGCATATCATTAACACACACATACAAAAAAAAGGAGAACCACGAGCTCCTACCAATCACAATGATTGATGTTCTTTTCACATGTTACAAATGTTTTCCTCCACTACTTTCGAACCAAAGGTTGAGGGGAATCCGATCGTAACTCAGGCTAGTACCATAGGGTCACCAGCTAAAAAGCAGAGATGTTGAAATATACAAGTGAATGGGGTGTGTGCGAGAACAAGCCCTTAGCAAGAGGCTGTAAAAGAGAATCTATAAATGAGTAAGAAGCTGTGAAAAGGTGAGAAGTATCTACTGGGAGAGAATAAAGGGTAGCATGAGAAGATTTAGGAGGTGTGGAGATATTCTGGGAAGAGGTGGAGAGACTAGCAGTGCTTCTGAAGAGTGTGGACAAAAGTGAATATGAAAACATTGTAGCAACATTAAAGAATGTACCTAAATTGAAGCTGCATGAGATAGAAGGAGCTCTACTAGAGCAAGAGACCAGAGTCAAAGAGAAGAAATGGCTGGACTCAATAGCTGGAGAAGAAAAAGCATTCTTCACCCGAGGAGGATTCTCTCGAGGACGAGGATGAGGAAGAGGCAGAGTAAGAGGAAGGACCTTCACTTGCCACAACTGTGGAAAGCCAGGAAACATGGCAAGAGACTGCTACCGCAAACCCGGTGGAGAAGGAACGACATTGGCAAACTTCATGGAGGCTCCTAAGGAAGTGGAGTCAAATCATCTTTTCTGAGAGAGAGAGAGAGAGAAACCCCACAACCCAATGTAACCTGCCCCAACAGAGTAAAACTACCTCTGAGCCACCAATGATGTAGGCCATGTGGTAGATGTATGTGTGAGCACTTTAGTCAAGGTCACCGACACTTGTAGTAGCCCCTTGGACACATAGAGAGAGAGAGAGTGTCAAGGACTATGAGTTTAGGGACTTGAGGCAATGGTCGCGGACTATCAAGTAAGAGGAAAACTTGGTTTAGGGTCCAGGTGTGCTAGGATTATTCACTTGAGGGGAGGTGTTGAAATATACAAGTGAATGGGGTGTGTGCGGGAACAAGCCCTTAGCAAGAGGCTGTAAAAGAGAATCTATAAATGAGTAAGAAGCTATGAAAAGGTGAGAAGTATCTACTGGGAGAGAATAAAGGGTAGCATGAGAAGATTTAGGAGGTATGGAGATATTCTGGGAAGAGGTGGAGAGAATCAAGCAAAAGAGGTGGAGTGAATCAAGGAGAGATCAGTGGGATTAGATGCTTGGATGTAAACTCTATAAACTGAGGCATTGGCCTAATGAGAATTTGCTGGTTTTTTATTATCCATGCCTATATTAAGCTATCAGTTAATTGCTCAATAATCACATCTTGATTATCATCTAATCTCTTTTCTAATGATGTTGATTCTAGCATTTGATCCACCATAGCTCATCACATTGCTGTAAATTTAACAAAAGGGAGCACCACATGGCACCAAGCTAACCTACCTTGGGCCATATGCAGAGATAATCCAAGATACAACCATCCACAAAGACACTTAGACAACTCACGACAGGAAGATTATGTTCTAGTATCATAGCACAGAATGTTTGAAGATCTTAAAAGATACAGATGTCAAGATTGAAGTTGGAGAACGTAGGACTTGGCAAAATGGCAAAGATCCTCCCCTGCACCATCAACCCACCACTATGTGCGAAATTTCTAAAGACTTATGATAGAAACACCAAGAGGGGTACGGTCACAAAGGCGGATGGGTCCATTGCAGGTCCTCATCACAGAGGAAATGATATGGGAATCTCTGCAGTTACCCCCACCCATACCAACACATGTCCATACCATCAATCAGATACCAACACATGTCCATACCATCGATCAGATGCCCATGGAGGACATGCTGAAGAGGGTTTCCTTCAACTCAAATGGAGCAAAATACGAGAATATAAGGGATAAGGTAGATGAGAAAGCTTGCAGGGGGCAATGTCAATGCTCATGCAAGTAAAGCTAATAGACAGGTATAACAGGGCCCTCTCAACCAAATAGCAAAATTCCATGACGAAAAACAGGAGGACTAGGCTTGGTATATCCACTGCGAGATGGAGAATTACTTCAAGTCATATCAATCCAAGGTCTGTAATCCATATCTCTTAACCAAAGTACTTAGTCATGCAACAAATCTTCCCATTCCCCAAGGCACTCAAGAGGCAAGGGTACCTCAGACTGAAGGATCCATGGAGCCCTCTACACTCATTTCAGAAGAGCTACAATAGGGACATGCAACAAATCTTCCCATTCCCCAAGGCACTCAAGAGGTAGGGGTACCTCATACTGAAGGATCCATGGAGCCCTTTACACTCATTTTAGAAGAGCTACAATAGGGACATGCAATCCTAAAGGAAACAAAGGAGCTAATTCAAGAGCTAAAGGATGGTAAGAAATCAAAGAGAGGTAAAAAGATGCAAGGTAGCCTCCAACAATTAGAATCCAAAACGCAAAATATGGAAGAAGAGGTGGCATAGGACATCACATCTTTTCAACAAGTTCTAGAGTAAAAGGAGGCAAAAGATAAAGAGAATATCAGCTTGACAGTAAAAGTTATATCCTTGATCAACGGCCATCTAATTAAGTAGCAAAAGTTAAAGTGATAAAAAGCATGAAAACTTTTTGTGGATAGAATATGGGAATCAAGAAAGAGATGTGCTAATGTCTAGTATGGAGATTTTATCCTTGGATTGTATAGATGTACAATACATGCATGCCCATTGTCTTGCAAATCCACACCTTGAGGCTCCCAAGGCACAACATGATCATAACATCATCCTTACTATCACTTCTAACTACCTAAAGGAATGAAGACACGGTGATTCTTCCATGACTATGGGTTTGTGAAGAGTTGTACCCTCGCTTGACATGGGGGGAGGGGGGGTCACGCACTTGGATCTCTTTCAACTCATGATGGTGGTAATCCTAAATAGTATTCATGACAAGGAAAAGATGTGCTTATGTCTACCATGGAGACTTTACCCTTGGATTGTATAGATGTACAATACATGCATAACCATTGTCTTGCAAATCCGCACCTTGAGGTTCCTAAGGCATAATATGATCAGCATCATCTTTACTATCACTTTTAACTACCTAAAGGAATGAATTCACGGTGATTCTTCCGTGACTATGGGTTTGTAAGTAGCTATACCCTTGCTTGACATGGGCAGGGTCAAAGCTTGGGTCTCTTTTAACTCATGATGATAATCCTAAATAATATGCACGACAAGGCTTACTACACGCTTATGCATACAAACCTTGGGTCTCTTTCAACTTGTGATCTTAAGAAAATATCAGTATATAGCTTGATATTCTCTAATACGAGTGTTGTATTTGAGCATTTGATGCGCAAAGTGAATGTTTCCTTAGGCATCCCTTTTACGAGTGCTCTACTTTGATGCTCAAAGTGAATGTTTCCTTACACATCCCTTTTATATGTGTCAATAGAGCCTAGTGGCATCTAGACTAAGAAGTTTCATACGAACCCCAAGGTTGGAATGTGTGCAACAGGAGTCAGCGTAAGGGGAGTGCTATTTACCTTCTTATTATTTAGTAAAGGCACTCAAGGTACCTACGGGTGATTTCAAGAGACCTTGGATAAAAGGCACTTAAGGTACCTAGGGTGATTGCCATCTAGGCTGAGAAGTTTCATACCAACCCCAAGGTTGGAATGTGTGCAGTAAGGGGAGTGCTATCGGCCTTCTTATTCTTGGGTAAAAGGCACTCAAGGTACCTAAGGGTAATTGCAAGTGACCTTGAAAATGCCTCGAAAATACAAACATTAGTGGCTATAATTATGCATGTATCACAAATTTGTTTTCTTTTTCTTGCTATTATGAGGACCTTGTTGGTAAATGAGATTATCCCTCAAAGACCATTTGGATCGTGGTGGGAAAGGAACTATGAGACATGGCTACAGAGAAGAAACCCTAGCTATGGTGGATGGAAAGTGGTCATAGTGTGCTACACAGAGAATGGATGAGAGAGAGCGATGTGACAAAAGTCAAACATTGATTTACATGATTCAATGGTATTCTTGATTGATTTGAAGTACACCAAGTACATGCTTTTATAGGTTACGAACCTTATCTTTTGACTCCCATAAATTACACTATCGGTGAGTGACACATGGCATGGCCATTGACATCACGGCTTACTATACACACATAGTATCTTATCCACCTACTAAGGGTGGGTGAACACATAAGCACACTTACACACAAAATAGTGTTCACACCCCACTGTTCACACACACACAAACACACATATGGGAGACTCTTGTTGGTAATCATGAGAGAGAGAGAGAGAGAGAGAGAGAGAGAGAGAGAGAGATTGCAAAACTTGAATGGTACTCATTGTGTGAATGAAGGACCCAAGTACATGCTTTAATAGGCACCAAGGCCTTATCTTTTGACCTAGACCTAAATAAGGGGTGTTCACACCACCAGAAAAGACACTAGACTAGACTCTAGAATAACTCCACAAACCCGCCCCTCAGAGTGATGGTTGTAGGATCCCATTGCCCCCTCCGCACACCGGATTCCCTGTAGTAGCTGGCAGCGAAAGTAGCTCCCTCATGTGCGGGGCAGGGTTTCCCACTCGGGGCCTCGCCCTCGAATGTCTGGGGCACGAGACTAAGCTAGTGGTCATTCCGAAAACTGAAACCGAGAAAATTTCCCATGCCTGAAAAACGGGGACGATTCCACCATTTTGAATTTCTTAACAAATTTTTCTAACAAGGTCAAGATATTGAACTAACCTTCATCTGAATAAACCAGATAGAAGGGAAACTATTACAGACTTAACTTGAAGGGATTATCGCTTTTTTCCTAATTGAATCAGGCACAGCCGTTGATCTATTCATTAGAGAAGTCTTCAAGCTTTTATTTAACTACTTGAGTTCTAAACGTATTCCTATTAATCAATTTTATTATTAAAACTCTACAGACAAGTACTCACCCACCCGTAATTGAATGCCTTTCTTAACTTTTGCTTTAGAATACAGATACGCACACACTCCTCTTTAAACTTTAACTTTTAAAACAATCCATTGACAAGCAATTATTAATTACATATGTCATAACTCAAAATTTCCATTCAATCCTTGTTTCTCACAAAACAGTATCACTCTGGACTCTCCATTGAGACCAGCCGGTCAGCAACGAGATCTAGTAACAGATTACAATAATTTTCTCGTCATCATACATATATATATATCTTCCACGACATACACATGGGTGTCCTAAGCACTATGCATCGCCTGGTCAAAACCCTCCAAGATCCTCCTCCTTAGGTGTCCTGGCACTTCACTCATCAGGGACCGCTTCGTCGGCCCTTGCCCATCATATACCGAAAGCACACCATTTTTCGTCGGCCCTTGCCCATCATATACCGAAAGCACACCATTTTTCACCATACCCAGGCTGGTCAAGACCTGGGCAAGTTTTTGCCGCGTGAGCCGTCCTTTGAACACTCCCCGCCCCAGCTATTGCAAACTGAACTTCCCATAAGAAAACAGGGTTTCTATGCAAGTTTTCAGTTTTGATTTTCTTTTGAATACAATGGGTATATCTTAAATCCGTATCCCAATACTTCTAGATCACAAGTCTAAAATTCCAACAGAATTTCCTGAATTCTGTAACCTTGATCCTCAGATCAAAATCAAGGGTCTTAACTTGATTTCAGATTCAGTGGGTGATTTGAGTGAAATTTTCCTGAACTGGTCACATCTTCTTTTCTTGAAACTGACGAAGGAGATTAAGTCTTAGTCATAGTCTGATTCAGGGTTTGATTCTCCCTGAACTAACTTTCTCGAAGGGTAATATTTCAATTACTACTTTACTGAATTTCAATCATTGAGTATTTTGCTTAACTGAATTTAAAACTAATCATTGAGTATTTTGCTTAACTGAATTTAAAACTAATCATGAATTCTTATAAGGAATAAATTAATCATTTATCTAAAATTCTGACGATAGTTTTTCTGAATTTTCTCATTACCATCCTAGAGAATATGAAATGGTAGAACTTTCTCTCACAGAGTATTTACTTATTCATTTACCAATATTCATGGGATTTAAACATAGGATTAACGAGAACTCTTATTTTGATATAAAAATTTTGTATGCATCTATTTATGCATAAAATCTAACTTCTATGGAAATAACACTTTTATATAAAATAAAATCCTTTTATGCATCTATTTATGTAAAAAAATCAATTTTGATGAAAGTAACACTTTTATAATAAAAAGTTTCTTTTATGCATAAAAATCAATATTGGTGAAAGTAACACTTTTATAATAAAAAAATTATTTCCAATATGCATCTTTCTATGCATAGAATTTAAATCTAATGAAAATCACTCTTTTAAAATAATAAAAAATAACCAATATGCATCTTTCTATGCATAGAATTTAAATCTAATAAAAACCACTCTTTTATAATAAAAAAATAACCAATATGCATCTTTCTATGCATAGAATTTAAATTTAATGAAAATCACTCTTTTATAATAAAAAAATAACCAATATGCATCTTTCTATGCATAGAATTTAAATTTTAATGGAAATAACACTTTTATAATAAAAATATTTCTACTATGCATTTTTCTATGCCTAGAATGAAAATAACACTTTTAGAATACACAAATGGTGGGGATTACTCTTTTTGAATAATAAAAGATAAAACTTATTTCATAAAATTTAAGAAAATTTTGCCATAACCTCCTTTGTATGGCTGACCATTTTTCAATTTTTTCTATCCTCAAGTTACTTAAAAATTATCCCAAATGGTTTAAAGCATTCTAAACTAATCAAATTCCACTTTTAAAAGAGAAACAATATAAAAAGTTTAATTCTAACAATTTGATTACTTATCTAGGATAAAGAAAGGCTGAATTTAAGAATGAAGAGAGGGGGAAAGCCTTACCAACAAGGCATAACATCATTTTTTCATTTTAAAGAAATCAAAAATTAGAAAACCATTAAAAGGAATAAAGAAAAAGTAGGATTTCTAGCTTACTTGAATTTTTGTGAGCTTTCCTTTGGCTTGATGGTTTGAGGGATCTACTCTTGTTTGCAACAAGAGTGGCCACCATTTCTTTTGAAGAGGGAAAGATCAAAAACTAATGAATTATCAATAAATTCACTGTTTTTGGCTCTCTCGGGTAGAGTAGAGTAACAGTGCATAAAATACTATTAAGCTTCTACAAAGGGGGAGGCTTCTATTTATAGGAAAAAGTGAGCTTCTAACCAAAACTGATTCTAGAATTTTCCAGATCAGTTTGGTCAATTTTTGACCATTTTTGGGTCAATTTAGCTTACTTTTTGGAACTAGACTTGAATTAGGAGAGAGGAGAGATGAAATATCTCAATATTTGAGAATTTAAAACTCCACCACACATGTGAAATAGGCGCCTCCTTCATGAGGGAAATCCCCACTCTGAGGTGTCAAAAAATCATTTTTTTAGTATTTCCTTTTGTCCTTAGTCCACTCTTCATCTTATGTGAGTATTTACTCATTTTTGGGGGGATTTTCTTTATTTCTTCAATTTATCTCCTCCATACATTTGGATGAATCTGATTGGCTCCTCAGAACTTTAATTTAAAATTTTTAGAAAATCTGGACCCTTACGATAAGGCCTTTTGAACAGATTATAGTTTATTTCTAATGCACCTTCTGAAAATCTTTTTAAACGTCTGTTTTAGGGGAATTTATTTTAATAAGAAGAGATATTTTTTCATCCAAAAATATCTAAAATCTGAATAACCTCTCTCTAAAATATTTTCTCTCTCTAAGCCAAAATAGGTAGAAACAAGATCTTTTATTATTCTGAAGAGGGAATTGATTACAAGGGAAGATACTGGACATCTTGAGGGGCTAGGGAGGAATCTTACAATGGTGGAGTTGTATGCACGGTTAGGTCCTACCTTAGGTGACAAAGACAACCTACATCAGCATACCAAAACAACCCCCCCGCCTAAAGCAAGGGAAAAAAGGGTATGATGGAGAGGAGCCTTTTATAAAAAATAAGGCATTACAAAATCCAAAAGGATCCAAAAGATAAATAACTCAAATTTTGGGGGACTACTTTGGTAGAGAACCCTTGACTCAAACATAATGGAAACTAGAAGTAGAGAAAGAAACCCCCCTCGATGTCGGTGTAGCTCCTTTTGCATCTTCGTTTCCAAGATTCCGACACTTGATGGGCAAGTGTGGAGTACGTGTAATGAACAGATACTTCCTGATTGTGCTTGCAGTGTTGATCTCATTGAAATCATTTTTGGCACGATGATGACTAGGGAGAAGGACCCGAGGAGAAGAATGAGATCCTTCATGTTTCTTTATTGATGACGTCAGACCGTTGATGATGTGGATTTTTGGTGATGACGTGTAAACTAGAAAAAATGCAAAAAAAACGGTGATCGTTGTAGCGTAGACACGTTGACATTACACGTGGGCGAAGTCATTGAGGAGGTATTGTTGTAGAGAAGATGAAGTGAGGGAACGTGCAGCCAACAGGGGATACGCGCAGTTCAACCCTAGGCAAAGGGTGGAGGCAGTACAATTGGTGGCAGATCAGCAAAATGGGAGTTCTGCACATAAGACCACATGGAGGAGAGGCTGTTGTTGAAAACACACAAGAGCTTCTATAGCAGGAGAAGCAAAGCACAGCTCCTAGAGAAGGTGAGGGGCAAGGTAGCGATGCTAGGAGGAGTAGTACATGGACCAAAGGGTCACACAGGCAAGGGAAGCAATGCAAGGCAACTGGGAGTTGCCGAAAAAAACACTGCCTAGCGTAGGTGCTCAGTGCCGCCCAAAAATGTAGAGGTCCCCTATGCTCGGAGATAACACAAAAGGTGCTCAAGCTATGGGGGTTGAAAAATGATCTCCATGTTGATGAGCAGTGCAGCAAAGATGATGAAGTTTGAAGAGGTTACTCGGGCTCTGATACCATGTTGGTAATCACGAGAGAGAGAGAGAGAGAGAGAGAGAGAGAGAGAGAGAGAGAGCTCCAAGTGAGAGAGAGGGCTCCAAGTGAGAGAGAGATCGCACAACTTGAATGGTACTCATTGTGTGAATGAAGGGCCCAAGTACATGCTTTTATAGGCACCAAGGCCTTATCTTTTGACGTAGACCTAAATAAGGGGTGCTCACACCAAGACACTAGACTAGACGTCAAACTAACTCTGAAATATCCAATGAGTCTGAAATACCCAAAAAAACCCCTTCAAAGTGAGGGTGGAATTATGAGGAATAGCCTTCATATTTATGGTGATTTGGGCTCACTCTAGCACCACATGATGCAAAATATCACAATGGCCATACTTAGCATGTTACAACAGATTACAACCAAGCCTGAAATGGAGCTTGGCCACACATAAGATTCTTGAGCCTCCGGAACTATGAGGAAGTTACTGAGCCTTTAATAACACAAGGTAATACACACATTTAGGCAAGAAACACACACACACACACACACACACACAGAGGATTATTTTTTAGATTTCAGGGGACATCCTAGGCAGAGAACCCAACTCAAACACAAAAAAAGTGAAGTTGGCTCAAAAGCCCAAATTTTATCTATCTCTGTAAGGGATAGATTGGAGAGTTTAGCAAAAAATATCAGGTGCACCTGATAAAGCCTTTTTTGGTCATTAACCTCCTGTCTCCGACTTCTTTGGTTCTTCTTGCTCTGAATTTGAATCTTTTGCTACCAAGTTTGCATGGTTCTTTTCTTGTTTCTTGGCCATTTTCTTGAAGCACTTGTCTTCAGTATAGCTGAGCTTTCTACAATAGGTGCACTTCATTGCCTTGCCTTTGATGTGCTTCTTTGTTTTGAGAAGAAGCCTTTCTTAATGTCAAGGACCACTGCATTTTGGTCATGTAACCTCCTATCCTCATCAAGAAGGACTATTATCATGATGTCACATAAGTCATCTCTCTAGACAAGTGTAGAGATGATGTAGTAGCTCCCTCTAGCTTTTCATATGTGGCTTTGTGTTATGAGAATATATTCTAAGCTCTCTTTAAAATATTTACCCTCTTAGGTAATTCAAGGACACTTGGATTATCTTTGTGTCAAGCCAAATCATGTTAGTATGTGGGTAATGCCATTATAAATATTAATACATTTGGTATACATTGACGTATGGTTGGGGCCTCCAATGTTTGTTAGAGTTGGTTTGTATGGAAGGGTGATTCTTGGGTTACTTACACCTGGCAAACCTGTGTGTGGTGATGCTTTGTATACTTATGAAATATTTGTTTACCAAATTGTTATTGGTTACTTTATAGGTGAAGAGGATTCAGAAGATTGAGGAGAATACACATAATATTATTTTTTGGCACACATTTTTGTAAACAAGCTTTGTATATATACATGTGCTAGCTTGTGCACATTTTGATTTATTTTGGAAAGCCTTGATTTATCAAGCTTAGACTTGAACTTTAATACTTTTGTAATGCGTGATATGCTTTAACCCTAGCCTCAATTTATGGACACTCTATTTTGAGCATAAGAGAGTGCCGTGCAAGTAAAAGTACCTTTTTGTATTTTTGGAGGTTATGGCTTATTTGTTGGGAATGAAAAAATTACGTAAATACGCATGTGTGGGGAGACGCCACACACATGAGGGGGGATGATTGCACCCAATGCCGAGTTGTTATCTTGAGCTAATTATTTTATTTGTCATTCATTCAATTCTTGAATATGTTGAATTTATGGTCTTTGATGAGTTAATTGGGTTGAATAATCAATTTTCTTGCAAGTTCCTATTTGTTCTCACCACCATCACTTTGATCCCAATCGATTGGAGGGAAGTTTGAGGAGTGAGTTAGCTCCATGGGTCTTCATTTGGTTTGGCTATCTTGAGTTTGGATCCTATGCGGGTTCGGTGGTGGAGAGGTATCTTCATTATTCAAACCTGGAAAGTTTTAAACCCCGTCCTCCACTTTTCCTTTGCCTTCTTCTTTGTGTGTGTCTTCTCCCTTATTTTGTTCTTTTATTTTTGCTGGCCAAAGTTTGGCTTGCCATTAATTTTTGCTGGCCAAAGTTTGGCTTGCCATTAATTTTTGTTGGCCAAAGTTTGGCTTGCCATTAATTTTTTTGTTGGTGTTATCCTTAGTTTTGATTGTTTCTTATTGTCGTTGTCCTTCTTAGAGCTGTCTTCTTTGTTGCTAGACTTCTTTAGGCTCTTCTTCTTATCATCCCCCTCTCAATGCTTGTTGTTCTTTGGCATTTTCCCCCTTTAAATTTCTATGAGCAAGTCATTTAGATCATTTTGTTTATCTAGCTCTAGACAGTCCGAGTAGGCAACATGTTCTGTGTGGAAGAAGAAGGAATTTTGTTCCCTCTGCTTCTCCATCTACTTTTAAATCCTTAGATATAATACTAAGAATAGTTTTGGAGGGTAGGCTAGATACTTAAGCGTATTTAGCTTTTGGTAGCCCATGATTTTGTCCCTTTTTGCTAACCACTCAATGTCTTTTTTGCACTAGTGTACTTGGAAGGGTGCCCTTTGTCTACATATCACTGCTTCCAACTCTATTCTATGTTCTTGATTAGGCTTCTCTAGGATTCCATTATCAAAAAGATAGATCCAAGCTATATAATTGGTGAGGATCAGGTGTTTGTCGGAGGTGTAGATCATTCCATGGGATCTTGCAATGAGATGGATCCTTGAAACACCATCATGGTGATGTAGCTATCCATTAATATCGGCACCTTCTTGTTAATCATCTCCAAGCTGAACAATGGCAGATGCACTTCCAGTGAGATATTCTAATAAAGGGCCATGAGGCCAAGTGTATGCCTTACCAACTTTAGATATTTCCTAGGGTGGTGGTTTTTGCTAAACAAGCTCCAAGAGCTCTATGAAAATTTGGCTTAAAACCATCTCTTTACTTCCATCTCTCTCTGGAGATGGAGAGGAATGTGTCAAGGGGATTCCTTCATTTCTCTGCTTTAGCACCGTCACTTTAGCCCCCTCTAGCCTTCTAATTCTTTCATCCTTTGCATCTAAGTGAGCCTTCATGCTCGCATTTATGGTGTTAAGAGTCTTTTTCACTTTTCCAACTTCATGGTTAGCTCAGCCATGGCACCCTTGGCCTTGTTCATCTCTATGTTGAGCTTTCGGTTGAGCTCCACTTTCTATTTGAGGTATAGATTTTCTTTGTCTAGGTGGCTCTGAAGGGTGTTGGCTTTGTGTGTTTCCTAAAAAAGTGTGGCATGTTGTTGGGTGCTATTGGGTGCAAGAGTTCATAAGCTGCTCATATTTTACCTCACACAAGTTTTTTTTGAGCCTTGAATGTGATGATTACCCATTTCTAGCTTGCTTATGGTACCCTGGGCTTCTTTGAGCTTTACTTCATACTGCTCAGCTTTGGAGGTATAGGCTTGCAACAATTTGAGTGTGCTAAAGGTAATTAATTTGGCAACTTTCAAATTCGAAGTGGAGGTGGCTATATTAGAGGTGAGACGATAGCCCTGTTCGCTTCTTGGGTGTCTCCTTGCTTTTGCTCTTTGGCCTCTTGGGTATCTAATTTATCTACGAGATTTGCATTATCTTTTTCTTTCTTTGTGTCCTCCCCCTTCTTATCTGTTTTGGCCTCCTCTATTGAAAAGATGCAGGGGGGAAGAGAGCTTGAGCTCTTGCAAACACACACACACTCACAAAACCCTAATAGAGAACACACAAGGTGAGAGGCTGAAAATCTTATTCTTCTTCACTCAACACTCAACACACCATATACAAGATAAGAGTACACACTATATGAAAGGTACTCAACCAAATACATACAAGGGTTCTCTATAGTGTGAACCCAAATACATACAAGGGTTCTCTATAGTGTGAACCCAGCTAAATGAGCTAGTGCTATAACTGTGCCAGTCTCTAGAATGGCTATCACACAGCCTGTCATCCCACTGGCCGCATATCACCCAAGATCTCACCAACCATGCCAGTGGTGTAAGTGTGGGGCCTATCCCCCTCAAGCCTCACTAGACAAGCTCGATATCTCAACACTCCCCCTTGAGCTCAACTCCATCTCATGTACACCAAGTGAAGCTCTGAATCTGCGGAGCTTCTCTGTACTACCCAATGCTTTGGTGAAGATGTCAGCTACCTGATCCTGTGTGCTGACATAAACAAGGTCAAGGTCTCCTACCAAGACCTTCTCTCTCACAAAATGGTAGTGGACCACCTCTATATGCTTCGTGCGAGCATGAAAAACTGGGTTCCTAGCCAACTGTATACTGCTAATGTTGTCACAGAAAATGACAACTTGTCTATCCCACTGATAGCTGCAAGTAGCTTTCTCAACCAAGCTACCTCACATGCAGCCATAGCAGCTCCTCTGTACTAGATAAAGCAATCGTAGGCTGCTTCTTGCTGCTCCAAGTCACAGCAGCACTCCCCAAAGAAAACATGAAGCCACTAGTAGATCTTCTATCTGAGATACTACCAGCCCAATCAGCATATGTGTACCCATGTACACATATCTCTATCCCAGTCTCATAAAATAGTCCACAATGCAAAGTAGACCTCACATACCTCAGTATGCGTCTCAATGCATCCAAATGCGGCTTCCGTGGAACCTACATAAACTGACTCACCAACCCAACAGCATAGCTCAAATCTGGTCCGGTGATCGTCATGTAGATCAAGCTTCCTACTATGCGCCTATACATAGTAGGATCCTCCAAGATCTCTCTTGAATCTGCACTCAACTTGCCATTCTGATCCAATGGCACAAAAATAGGCTTACAGCCTGTCATACCATACTTGGACATGTCCAAGCCATACTCTCTGCAGTAATCCAATACCATGTGGTGACTTAATCACCTCAATGCCCAAGAAATATCTGAGCTCCCCCAGATCCTTCATCTCGAACTTCTGTCTAAGCAAGATCTTTACATCAAAGATCTCTGCATCATGGTCCCCGTAATGATCAAGTCATCTACATAGATGACAACAAGCACAACCCCTCTATCACCATGTCTCACATACAGCGAGAAATCTGCATCGGCTACATGAAAGCCAATAGTGACAAGATATTCAGAAATCTTGTCAGACCATGCTCTTGGTGCTTGTTTTAAGCCATACAAGGCTTTCTTCAACCTGCAAACATGCTCGGGGTGACCCACATCCTCATAACCAGGTGGCTGCAACATATACACCTCTTCTTGCAAATCCCCATGCAAGAATGCATTCTTTACATCCATCTGATGTAAAGACCATTACTTTGATGCAGCCACTGCTATCACAACTCACTGTTGCCATCTTGGCAACTGGGCTGAAAGTTTCCTCATAATCAATACCATATGTCTGCGCATACCCTTTAGCTACCAATCTAGCCTTATACCTGTTTATGCTTCCATCACTGTTATGTTTTACTTTGTACACCCACTTGCATCCAATGGCTTTCTTGCCTTCAGGCACTAAATCCCAAGTCTCATTTCCATATAGTGCATCCATCTCCTCATCCATAGCTTTCTCCCAACACACAGCCTCATCAATGCATGTGGGCTCTACAACCTGCACAACCTTTGCCATATATGCATAGTGATGTGCCACATAACCATCATAGGTAAACCTCTGCATAGGTTTTTTCACTCTCCCAGATCTTCGCAGCTTTTCATTCATGGCTTCCATAGCCTTTTTTACACCAGGTGTTCTCATAGCTGGGGATCCCAAGCTCCTCACATCAAGGCTCATATCTGAGCCACTAGACTCTCCATCAACATGAGAATGCCCTGTAGAAATGTCAAGCATACCAAGGGGCTCAACCACTTTCTCTTTTCCTTTACATGATGTACTAATCACATTTGCAGGACTAGTATTATGACGCAGCCTGCCACTCCATGGTCTATCAACAGACCCACTAGATGAGGACTCTCCTGGTCCACTCAAAGACTGTGATTGCTGACCTGCATTCTGTGCAACCACACTTCCACTCACATCAGCCCCAACAGCTTCTTTTTCAGCAGCATACCAGCTGCTCATCTCATCAAAGACAACATCCCTGCTTACCCCCAACTCACGTGTAGCAGGGTTATAACACCTGTATCCCTTTTGCTCAAGGGAATATCTAATAAACACACATTTTTCAGCTTTTGGATCCAGCTTAGTTCTCAGCTCATCTGGCGCACATATGCAATACATCCAAAAACTTTCAGATGAGACAAACCAGTAAACCTCTCCTCTGGAGTTACATCATGTATGGCTGCAGTTGGAGTCCTGTTCATGATGTATACTGTTGTAGAAACAGCCTCAGCCTAATAGCTATGCGGCATATTCTTCTCTTCCATCAATGTTCGCGTAATCTCAGCAATGTGCCTGTTTTTCCGCTCAGCAACTCCATTTTGCTGCGGAGTGTACTGTCTCCGAATACCATTCTTTTTCAAAAATTCAGAGAACTCATTGGAGAAGTACTCTCCCCCTCCATCTGACCTTAGGCACTTTACATATTTCCCTGTTTGCTTTTCAACCAAAACTCTGAAATTCTAAAAGTGAGTGAACACCTCACTCTTCTCCTTCATGAAATATATCCACACTTTCCTTGTGTGGTCATCAATAATGAATGTCACATAATACTTGTAGCCTCCCATAGACATGGTCTTCGTAAGACCCCATACATCTGAGTGCACAACATCTACTAGTGCATTTCTGCTCACATATCTGTTACGTGGAAATACATGCTTTGTTTGCTTTCCAAATTGGCATGCTTCACATATTCTCTGTATACCTTCCACTTTAAATTTTGGCAGCCCTGTCACAATTCCTTTAGTCTGCATAGACTTCATTCTCTGCACATTCACATGTCCAATTCTTTTATGCCAAATGTCTGTGTCTGCAACAATTCCTGAACCATTTACAAACATCGCAGCACTCATTTCAGGCATGTCTACATTCAACGTAAACATTCTGCCCACTCTGTTGCCTTTTGCAACCAACCTGCACTTGTCTTTAAAGTCTTCAGCATAACAACCATCACGGTTAAACCGAACCTGCAAACCCTGCTCAATCATCTGGCTAACTGAAACCAGATTCTTTGTTATGTTCGGAACGTGAAGTACATTTGCAAGTACTTCACTTTGCCATCCTGCATAGACAATGGCACATCTCCAACATGGGCAATTGGATGAGCAGTGTCATCCCCTGTTTCCACAAAACCTAGTCTTTCAAGGTTTTTCATCTCCTTGAACCACTCCCCATGACTTGTCGTGTGGTTCAAAGCACCTGAATCCACATACCATACATCATCTTTTTGTGCTGCTTCAACATTTTCAGACATGGCATTCATGACATGCTGCATAACAAACAACCTTTCATTATCCTCATTATTTCTGCTTGAGGATGCATAATTGTTCTGCTGCACTTTCCCATTTTGCATGTCAGCTTGCTTCTTATAACATTCTGTTTGCACATGTCCAGGCTTACCACAATAAAAGCATTCACGTGCATCATTATATTGCCTTTGCCAATTTCCACGTCCTCTTTGACTCCCCCTACCTGTGAATTTGCCTCTTCCACCTGTGTGTTGTTAATGTTGTTGTTGTGTATTCTGGGACTGTTGTTGTTGCTGCTGACCATAATTCTGATTACCTGTTCGGCCACCTCCTTGACCGTGTCCACGGCCTCCTCTACCTCATCCTCTTCCTGAACTTGTGTAGAAAGCTTGTTGCTCTGAACTGTTTTTGTTTTGTGAAGACCCAAGCTCTTCTCTTCTATAATCAACATAGACACCAAATCTGTAAAGTTGGGAATATTTTCTCGAGTCTGAATAGACGTCTTGAGCGCCTTGTATTGTGGCCCGAGACCACGTAGACAGACTTTCACCTTATCATCATCATCTACTGACACACCAATAGATGCAAGGGATTCCACAATACCCTTTATCTTCAATGCATAGTCATTCACAGACATGCTCTTTTTCTCCACAGTATGAAGTTCATTCTTCAATTGTATCTTACGTGCCTTGGTATTTGTTTCATAGAGTTTTACCAAGGTGTCTCACGCCTCCTTGGGGGACTTGGCATCCTGAATGTGCCCAATCATGGTGTCCTGTATACTAATGGAGAGCCAATACATAACTTTCGTGGCTCCTTGGTTCCAGTCTTTAAACTCTTTCACATCTGCAGCAGCCGGGTATCTCCGGCGCCTCTTCATGCTCACCTTCTATGTAGTCCCAATAGCCCTTTCCCATCAGGAAATTCGTCAACCTGAACCTCCAAGCATGGAAGTTGTTCTTATTAAGCTTCTCAGCCACAATCTGGGTTATGCCATCATTTGACATCTTGCCAGACACACAATTTTACCAAAAACAGCACTCTGGTTTGTCCTGCACAAACTGTTGTATTTTCTGCAGCAGGCGGTACTATAGTACTCTCAAATGTCACAAACCAGTGACTTCAATATGCATACATACACCCAATGGCAACTGTTGACCTCTTTGCAGCACACACTGTGTCTGCCAAGCCAATCTGTCTTCCTGCAGTTCTTAAAACAGAGTTCTGCAGAGAATTGATGACTTACCCACAGTGCTCGAAATCGCCTGCTTTCTGAAAAACGGAGGTCCAGACGCACCCGAAACGCGTTTTCGGCCCAAAAAATTTTGTCCGATAGAACAGTATAGTTGCCCTATAGCTTTACTCCCGCGCGAAGAAAGCTCCTCAATCAAAGATCGTTTGTCGGTGCCTCCCGTAGAGCTCCCGACAAGGGTGTAGTCACCAACACAAATAGGGAAGAGTAGTTGAAGCTCTTACCCTCGTACCACTTCCTGTGGTTCTCTTGCTTGCAGCTCAGCCCTTAGCATGAACCAGGCTATGACACCATGAAAAGATTGAGGGGGAAAGAGAGCTTGAGCTCTTGCAAGCACACACACACTCACAAAACCGTAATAGAGAACACACAAGGTGAGAGGCTGAAAATCTTCTTCTTCTTCACTCAACACTCAACACACCATATACAAGAAAAGAGTACACACAATATGAAAGGTACTCAACCAAATACATATAAGGGTTCTCTATAGTGTGAACCCAACTAAATGAGCTGGCACTATAACTATGCCAGTCTCTAGAATGGCTGTCACACAGCCTGTCATCCCACTGGCCGCATATCACCCAAGATCTCACCAACCATGCCAGTGGTGTAAGTGTGGGGCCTATCCCCCAGGCAGGTCATCAGTGTCCACCGCCTCACTAGACAAGCTCGATATCTCAACATCTATGTCTATGTATGTCTCTGAACTAGATTGTTCTAACACTCAGCCCTTCTCATTGATAGATAAACATATTTCTTCTCCTTTTATTTGACTTTTCTTATTCTTGCTGGCCCTCATGCTCTGTTTTTTGGCTAGGCTTCTTCTCATCACGAGGGTTTGTGGAGGATTTTTCTCATCACTGAGGTTTGTAGAGGCTTTTTCTCATCATTGGGGTTTGTGGAGGCTTTTTTCTTTCCTTTGGAGTCTAGAGGGATGACCTTTGCAATGGAGGGGGAAACCTCTTTGTGGCCTCATGTTGTGATAGAGAATTTTAGTCAAGAGAGGTATGGCTACTTGGGGTTCTTCAGCTTGCATACCCTCACCACCTATAGTACGATCATCCCCACAAAATTTTCCTTTGCCTATTGGGGATTCTAGCATTTTAGTGCTTTGTTGAATCTTATCAGTATGCGCACATCAACTAGAGTTGTTTTGTACAATTTGTAAAATGATAAATATGCATAGTATAATTAGCAAGGCATCACTTAATGTGGCAATATGATTTCACTCCAACAAGGCTTTTGTTGAGTGGTCTTGATGCAGTTATTCTTTTCAGTTGGGGTGTTGTATCTTTTTTTCCTAGTCCTGCTTGTTAGCTCTTGATGGATTGCACACTTACCAAATCAAGAGTTAACAAGCCTAAGGACCAGGAAAAGAAGATACGATACTTGGTAGATTGCACACTTGCCAAATCGAGTCTAGGGTGGTCTCAATGATGTGTTTTTCTACTTGATTCTCAAAGGAATTGATTGGCCACAAATTCTATCTTCTGTTTGTAGCTTTTGGTTGTAGGATTATACACTTGCCAAATCAAGTCTAGGGTGGTCTCAATGACGTGCTTTTTTGCTTCATTCTTGAAGCAACTAATTGGCCACATAGATTCTATCTTCTGGTTGTAGCTTCTGGTTCTATAAGATGGCCTCATAACACCCTTTGGAGGTCCATGGACCATGGTGGAAACTCTTTAATGTGGAGCATGCCAATCTTGTCTAGATCTTACTTGTGTGCTTGTTTTCTAGTGCACGTTTCATGCACTTCGGGGTAGGCATATGGCACAAGTATGTGCTAGGTGAGGAGATCCCAGAAGTGAAATCTGAGAATGTTGCTCTGCATCGCATGTAGGCTCTCCTTGTCGATATAGCTCTCTTTATAGTACGACTTATAGTACGACTCTAAGTTTGGGTCCGGGACTTCTTTTCCGCTTGTGTGCAAGGCATCCAAATTCAATCACTCTACTTGTTCAATGCATCCACCACTTCCTGTCAATCCGTGTGCATGCAAACACTGTTGTTGTATCAAGATGTCGAATGGCATGTAGCCTCTACACTTTGCTAGGCATCCACCACTTTGTACACCCAATTACTGCCTTGCAAACTAAGAGATCTACTTGCAACAATCAACTTGCTACTAGGCATATAATCAACTTTGTCAAGCCAACTCATATAGTCGGGTTCACACTATAAACCAACCATTGCATGTTGTTTATAGGAGAGTACTTTCCCTTTATGTATGTAATCTTATCTTTTAGTTATATGGTTGTAGAGAAGAGAAGAAAATTCAGCCATCCATCTCTCTTTTGTGTCTTGCACTCTCGTGTGTGTGTGTTTGCTTACAAGGATCTCAATCTCTCTCTCTCGCCCCTGCATTCTCTTTATTTCATGGATGAAATATATCTCTCTTCTCACCAAAGATGTGGGGTGGTTAATACACAATGTTATACGCAATGAAGTGGATGCTTGCCAACTCCAATAAAAAGGCCATTAGGATTAGATTTATTTCTTTTGTTTTTTTCCAATGCTTACCAAAGTGGAAGGCTAAGTGAGTGGGTGAGATTGAAAGACACATCTTTTGTTGGGAGTTTTTATTTTCCTATCTTTTATTGGGATTTATTTTGGCATCTTAAAAGGACTTGAGTTCTTTTTCCATAAAGATGGTGTTGTTTTTTAGGGTGGAGTGTGTGAAGTTTGTTTCCTCCTTATCTTTCATTGGGTTAGTGTTTAGGTTAGTTACGAGTGGATTTTGTGGCGTGAGAGCTATGAGAAATTTGAGAGTTAGTGAAGTAAAAATGTGTGGAAAAAGTGTGTGATGGGTGAAGTGATATGTGTGGAGATGTGATCTTTTTGATGCTAAGTACAATGGAGGACCTTCTTCGACATTTGGCTCACAGGAGCTTCACCATTTAAGTGGAGAAGGAATGATGATCCCTATTTTGGCACCAAAATTAGCAATTACAAAGTGTTCTTCATCAACAAATCTAATATTTTATACATTAATTCAAGGCATTTGTTTGTTATATCATTTTGTAAAATGTTCTTGGTAATTTATTAGTAGGTCTGCAATCGTAAAGCCAACATATTTAAAAAAATTACTTACTTTTTGGATGCATAAAAACTTTAGGCTTAGCTTTCTTTTTTGTAAAACTTCAAGGTAGCTCAGGATCATCCCTATTTATTTTCCATTCGAATGCCATAGATGGGCCTAGGACCTCTTCGAGTAAGACCTGGAGAAGAACCCAAAGCTGTAGTTCAGTTTTCTATGGATAACTCCACCTTCGACCACCCCTACTCCTACCTGAAGACTGGATGCTTTACACAATGCAAAAGTTCATCTAATATTATGATACAATGCCAGACCCTGATATGGTCATCACCATCCACTTTTTTAGACTTATCATCTTTCTTTTAGTGGAGTTTCCTGATTGGCATGCATTTGATGAAGTTGAATAAGGCACGGCCTTTGACATCAATAAGGGCCCAACTCTTCGCTAAATACTCGACTAATATAAGCGATTTGTTCACCTAAATGAGAATTCTCCTTGCATGAGAGGGGCAGAAGAGAAGAGAAGAGAAGAGAGAAGATACAAGGGTCAATTCGGGAACATGCACTTAGCCAACCCTAAGAGGGTTAACTCCTCAATGTGAAGCCGCTAGGGGCTCAGTCCACCACCACTTGTGTCACCTAATTGGAGCTTTCCTTGAGCTAGGTAGGGAGCAATGAGAGAAGGAGCTATGGAGAGCTCTACTCCTATCTCAATGCCATCATGTGTGCGAGAGAGAGAGAGAGAGAGAGAGAGAGAGAGAGAGAGAGAGAAGAAGAAGAAGAAGAAGAAGAAGAAGAAGGGAGAAAGAAGGAAGCATCATCTAAAAGCACACACTAACAATCAAGCATGCATCAAAACACAAGCTTACCACCAGCATAGCCACAAGAGAGCAACAAGGGAGAAGAAGAAGACTCAATTGTGATAATGGGATTATCCCTTTTTCATATTTTTTATGTCACTTATATACATGAGCTCTCATTTTACGATGGTCGGCCACCCATTTAACAATTAGGGGTCCAAAATTGATTTGAGGAGCCACATAAGAGTTAGGAAGGGATGGTAGCATTAGATCAATCAGTTCCTCCCCTTCCTTAAAGTTAGTAGAGTCCGGCGTTACACACATGCCTTGGTCATCCCATATCTTTTTACATGAAGTGCGTTTAGCACGATTTGGCATAAAAATGAATTACATGAAGTGTAACCACGCTTTGAGTAATGTTAACCATTGTGGTTAACATACCCCCCTTCCTAATTTAGGTCCATCCTTAGAACTAGCAAGAGAATTTAGCGGTAGTAGAAGGAGTATGTGCGGACAAAATTGTACCACGATTTAGGGTACTAGGGGGATTGATGGAAAGCTTTGTAGCTTGTCCAAAAGGCGTCCTCCATTGGATGCCTTTCATAAACAAAAGTGCTACTTGAGGGTGGGGTCTTTATTGATGTTGAAGGCGAGGCCTTGGGCTCCTTCATGGTAGTCGTGCCACATGGGGAACTCCACCAAGAGGGTGGTGATGAGGTTAAAAAAGAAGATGGTGGTAAATGATGGCGGGGTCAGGTACCTAATCATACTTGGCCATGAAGACATGCATTTGTGGAAGCATTTTTTCTTCTATGCATGGGTTTTGGGATGTAGGAGGGGTGAACTAGGGAAAGTTGAATTTCAACTTTGGGTTCAGCCTCTGTCGGTGGTGCGGAATAGGTCCCAGGTGGATGGGGAGGTAGGCTGGGTTGATGCGGAGACAACGTGGGGCTTTGCAACACTCTGCCCAAATTTGTGGCTTGCAGAGGAAGGGACGCCCGCCAAACTGGCTACTCACCCACAAGATCGAACATGAGGGGCCGAGCGTCGAAGTTGGGTTGGATGTAGCCATGTTGTCGGTGGCGGGTGTTGTCGCTTCTTCCAGGCATCTTGCTTAGCATCTGTTGGTGACCGGAAAGCCACAGCCGGATCAGCGCACTGCTGGATGTCAGAGCAAGCAAAACGATGCACTTCACTATAGAGCCGGCATGCTAGAGTTAGGTGTGTCCCACGTACCTTATGTGGTTGGGCATTGGAATCATTCAAGATGAGAGGTTTTGTGTGTGTTGTTGTATGGGCACTCACGATGAGGGATTTTGTGAGATGCTGCAATGGATACTTCCTTGGTTTGCTCTGTGTTTCCTTTATTTTATTTTTTTGTTTTCTTTGTTAGGGGAGGAAGGCCACTCACACTTTGGCGACCCACAATGGAGTAACCCCCTCTAGAGAGCTGGAGCAGAGGAAGTGCCCAAGATCTGTACTAGCATTACTTGTATTAATGAGGCAGCTGTTAGCGACAAAGAAGAGGCTCAAGATGCATGCTGGAGAGGTTGTCAAGAGCTCATTTCTGCAGAAGCCATCCACCTGATCATGCTTCTCTAAATGGTTCACCTTCTGCCTTCCACACAAAACACCCACGGCTTGAATGTGACTTGATGTCGCTGCCCTAAATCAGAAGGCCGACGCCCTCTCATCTTCACCTACTATGACGAGTATCATGTTCAGCTGGCAATGGTCATGAGTGTCTCCAACAAGAACGTGATGAGGAGTGGTGAGTGTTGGGGGACGCCAACGTCAACCCGCACGAACTCTTGATCCCTTCACATTATCCCCTGTACTCCATGAAGATTATGTTCTATGGCAACCACTCGTAGTAGGCCTGTTTGTGGAAGCCGTCCAAGCAAACAACCCGCAACTTCTTCTTCCTGCTGCTGCTGTCACTACTATCACTCCTGCATAGCCAAGGGGGATGAAGATCACTCTTCTCTTGAGATGATGATCATTAGGGTGTACATGAGTAGTAGGAGAGGACTCTATTGCTAAGCTGTAGTTGTGTGCTTAGCAACACAAGCGAAGAGTGAATGTGAGCCCAATGATTCAGAGGTACGCAGAGCCAGAGGTGCGGCTCGCCTTGATTGTCGTAGTCGTGCAGCAAGAAACAAATAGCGAGAACGACCATCCAGCGTGCTGAATCCGGGAGTCGCCCAACTCAATCTCCGGTGGCCATTCGCTTCCTAACCCGGAAAGCTGATAAGTTGTCCGCTTGCTCAATCTAGAAGCGGATCACAAAAGTCTGCTTGCTTAAACCGGAAGCCAATCAGGTAGTCCGCTTGACTCGGAGGAAGATCAGGCCGCCCGCCTGCTAAATCAGCCAGGCAGATAACACTTCATCATGCTGATGTCCAGACCTAGCCAAGTCCGCCAAGATGCACCACGGGAATGCCAGTTGCCATCCCATAGCGAACCGGAGTGGTCTAGATTGGCTACACTACAACCCAAAGTGGACAACCGGATCCGGATGCAAGTATGGCCAAGTAGCCCTCAATAATGGGCCGGACAGCATGTAAGCACTGCGGTAGTCAGAAGCATTGGTCCAGTGAATGTGTGCCAACTTGCAAGCAGTGTGGCCATCGAACCAATGAATGCTTGTACCATGTATGTGGCCAATGCGGAGTCCAAGGTCATAGATCTCGTGTGTGCCCCAATGCATTGTTGGAGCAATTTGAGGATGTGCATCGATGGCTCAAGAGAAAGAATACCCGTGAAGTTGACCACCTTTCGCAAAGTAAAAAGGAGCTCAAGAAGTTTCTCAAGGATACTACCTCAGCCGTGGAATGGCATTCCCAACACGCTCGAAGAGGAGACTCCTTGTTGCAAGATATGGTGTGTGCAACCGGAAAAAGCATGCAATTGCTGACCTCGCGGACCATGACACTTCAGACAGCAGCCCGCAGAGTGACTCTGAAGCTTCTAATGCTAATCCGTCTGCTCACTATATGGTTACCATGATAATGCAAAGATATGGCTCCGATTGACCATCCAAATGAGGAGCTTTCGACTGCCCGAAATGTCCTTGAAGAGCATGGTGGTGATCAAAAAACAGCACATTGATTATATACCCCATGTTAGTGATGGTGCATGGCATAAGCTGAATGAGCAGCCTATCCCTCTTCTGGATGAAGATGATGTCGTGTCACTTCTGGAAGAAGCCCAGACCCATGATGAACCAGATGTATGGCACATATTCTCGTCAAGCGGGGCAATAGAGGTCATGAACACTTGGGCTGAAATGTTTCCAAATTTCGGTTTTGTACCTCCTACATACCAACATCCACATGATCAATCTGGATTGCATTTTGGCCTAGCTTTAGAATCGTGTTATCAAATGGACAATGTCCCCATGTGACAAAGAAAGCTTTTGCAGAATCTCCATCTTATGCACAATTGATGGCTGATTTACTGGATGATCCAGAGGAGGAAACTCTTGCTGATCCAGATGCACATGATGTATGTGGGTAAGGGTTGCTTTGGGATCCTTTTAATTTGGTTGATGATAACCCGAAGGCATCGGCAGCCCACACGAAGATGCCTCGGTTGCAAGCAAAAGTGGTAAATGCTCATGATGCAGTTCATGGTGATTCCGTTGACCTGGTGGTTCATTTGGAAGATGTGGTGACTAGACAAAATGAAGCGGAATCAGTAGAGGTTACCCACAAGAGCCGAACAAAATATGAATATGTAGTAAAAGTTGCTCAAAATCCTAGTGGATATGGTAGGGATCTTGCCTATATCCTTGCCAAATGGAAAGCCCTCTGTGATATGCATTCCATAGAGACATGGTCATCAGATACTACATGGAAGGGGGAGAAGGACAGAGATGTCCAGGCCACTTCCTTGAATGAGCATTGCCTTGAACCCCCACATTCTCATGTTCAGGCTGCTGTGGATCAACATGATTTAGTTCCAAGTGATGAGAAGGTTCTCATTAAATGTGGGTTTATTGCGGAGAAACACAAGATGTGTTTGATACACTGTTAGTCTGGGAGGCAGTCTTCCAGAATGCTCTGATTTATGGATATGCGGATGAAGGGCTCAGTAAGGAAGCATTCGATTGCCTGGAAGGGCTCAGTAAGGAAGCATTCGATTGCCTGGAACAAGTGCAATGTGCCATGATGGCGGAAGGAAGAGAAAAAGACAAAGAGAACCTGCAAAGAGATTTCGCGGATGCTATAGCTGCCTTGGAGCAGCATGATAAGGCTGAATTGCCTCTATGCAATCTTAAACCTATTGAGGAGCAGCAAGTTCTTTTTAAGATCAAAGAAGATAAAAATCTAGATGAGCAGAAGTGGTTGGACAGCCCCATGACACCAAAGATGAAGCTCGACAAGCAACTTGGTTACCGGATACATGCGCAAGCAAAGGAGCATGATACATACATGGTGGATGCTCGCATGAATGAGTAGAATGTTCGCTTTGTGGATGTTTGGATGAATGAGCAAGACAAGTTGCAGCATGCACCCATGGACGAAATAGAGGAGGGCGAGGCAGTGAAGAAGCTATGTGGCCGAGAACGCCCTCACATGAAGAGACCCCTTAGACGCATATGTTGAAGAACATGGAGGATGATCTCTAGGATGCTTCGATGCATCAGAATAAGAGTAAGGTCAGGGAGGAGCAACAAAAGGCTATAGATGGTGCACAAGCATGGAAAGGTCTCACATCCTTACCACTTCCTAGTAGTGATGATGATATTTCTCAAGTGAAGGCCAAAGTGGTGGGCTTAATTGCGATATGGCGAGTCCATGGTTTTATTGATGATGCGTCAGAGTGTCTCTTGCTTTAGGAAGTGCGGAGGGGAACGAATGTCATTCGCTTACTTTGTGTGTTCACCCCAGAGGACAAGTGAAGCCCATGGAAGCAAACAAGATTGTGTAAAACAGTTCTGATTAAATAGTTATATTTGGAAGTTGTATGTGAATGAATGTTAACCCATTCCTAGGGTTAACAAGGGCTACTACCATTATTATATATCAAGGAGTCAAGGTAGATACACCAAAACATACGTTCAAGATGTGAAGCAATGGTGTCCAAATCTACAACTTGGATGGGCACCCGTAATGGGCCGTTGGAATACTTATGGCAATTCCCACTTCAAGAGCATGTGGTAGCAAGTTAGGATGAAGTCCCAAGTGATGTACTTCATGGATATATTATGAGAGTGGTCATTATAATAGCATTAGGCCTCTTATGAGCCTAAAGTCCTCGGCCACAACAGTTTAAGTGAGTGTAAACACTTATGGCTATGTATATAAGTGAATATCTCTCATAATACAAAGAACTCTCCCATTGTACAGAGTCTTGCTCTTTCTAATCCTATTGCTAATCTCTCTCTGATCCATGCTAGTGAGTGTGTGTGAGTGAAGTGAGGTGAGAGGTGAGAGGAGGGACGAGTACATGTAGTACAACATGGCGATGTGACAACACTCACGGGAGGTGCGGTGGAATTGCTTCTCAAGGAGTTGTAGAGCTTGGAGATCTCAAGGGTTATGAGCTCAACCATTGGAAAGATCACGATAGTTGCGGTTCACTAGGTAGTCTCTTGTCTGATGTGTTTCAAAGGGGGTTTGGGTGAGCCATAACATTTTTGGCACCACTACCATGGAAACACCATTATTTCTTCCATCCTCTTAGAGCTCCAGCTTATGCAAGATTCACTATTCCCTTTGCATTTGGAAGGTGCATTGTGGAGAAATTGTGTAGATAAGGTTTGAGTGGTAGAGAAAGAATTACATTAGTTCTGGAAAATCGTGTGTTGGATGTAGGATCCCACTGCCCCCTCCGCACACCGGATTCCCGGTAGCTGGCAGCACCGAAAGTAGCTCCCTCATGCTCGAGGCAGGGTTTCCCACTCGAGGCCTCGCCCTCGAATGTCTGGGCACGAGACTAAGCTGGTGGTCATTGCGAAAATCGAAACCGAGAAAATTTTCCATGCCCGAAAAACGTGGACGATTCCACCATTTTGAAATTTTTAACGAGTTTTTCTAACGAGGTCAAGATACTGAACTAACCTTCATCCGATTAAACCAGATAGAAGGAAAACTATTACAGACTTATCTTGAAGGAATCAATGCTTTTTTTCTAATTGAATTAGGGCACAGCCGTTGATCTATTCATTTGAGAAGATTAGCCACCGCCCAACCACTGGAATTGATAGAACTAGACAAGTACTCACCCACCCATAATTGAATGCCTGTCTTAACTTTTGCTTTAGAATACAGATACGCACACACTCCTCTTTAAACTTTAACTTTTAAAACAATCCATTGACAAACAATTATTGGTTACAGATGTCATAACTCAAAATTTCCATTCAATCCTTGTTTCTCACAAAACAGTATCACTCTAGACTCTCCGTTGAGACCAGCAGGTCAGCCAACGAGATCCAGTAACATATTACAATAATTTTCTCGTCATCATACATATACATATCTTCTACGACATATGCATGGGTGTCCTAAGCACCTTTGGGAGCCCGTGCATCGCCTGGCTAGAACCCTCCAGGATCCTCCTTAGGTGTCCTGGCACTTCACTCAGGGAGGACCGCTTCGTCGGCCCTCGCCCATCGTACCGAAAGCACACCATTTTTCACCATACCCAGGCTGGTCAAGACCTAGGCAGGTTTTTACCGTGTGAGCCGTCCTTTTAACACTCCCCGCCGCCAGCTGTTGCAATCGAACTTTCCTTAGAAAAACACATATACCAAATGCTCCCTCGAGCATTCTGGCGTAAGACAGTCCGTTAAGAAAATAGGGTTTTTATGCAAGTTTTCAGTTTTGATTTCCTTTTGAATACAATGGGTATATCTTAAATTCGTATCCCAATACTTCTAGATCACAGGTCTAAAATTCCAACATAATTTCTTGAATTCTGTAACCTTGATCCTTAGATCAGAATCAAGGGTCTTAACTTGATTTTGGATTCGGTGGGTGATTTGAGTGAAATTTTCCTGAACTGGTCACATTGTCTTTTCTTGAAACTGACGAAAGAGATTAAGTCTTGGTCATAGTCTGATTCAGGGTTTGAGTCTGGAAAGGTTCTTCCTGAACTAACTTTCTCGAAAGGTAATATTTCAATTACTACTTTACTGAATTTTATTCATTGTGAGTATTTTGCTTAATTGAATTTAAAACTAATCATGAATTCCTACGAGGAATAAATTAATCATTTATCTAAAATTTCAACTTCGATAGTTTTTCTGAATTTTCTCATTAACCATCCTAGAGAATATGAAACGGTAGAATTTTCTCTCACACAGAGTATTTACTTATTCATTTACCAATATTCATGGGATTTAAACATAGGATTAAAGAGAACTCTTATTTTGATATAAAAATTCTGTATGCATCTATTTATGCATAAAATCCAACTTCTATGGAAATAGCACTTTTATATAAAAGAAAATCCTTTTATGCATCTATTTCTGTAAAAAAATCAATTTTGATGAAAGTAACACTTTTATAATAAAAAAAATTCTTTTATGCATCATTTTATGCATAAAAATCAATATTGGTGAAAGTAACACTTTTATAATAAAAAAATTCTTTTATGCATCATTTTATGCATAAAAATCAATATTGGTGAAAGTAACACTTTTATAATAAAAATTTCTTTTATGCATAAAAATCAATATTGGTGAAAGTAACACTTTTATAATAAAAAATTCTTTTATGCATAAAAATCAATATTCGTGACAGGAACACTTTTGTAATAAAAAAAATCTTTTATGCATTATTTTATGCATAAAAATCAATATTGATGAAAGTAACACTTTTAAAAATTGTTTCCAATATGCATCTTTCTATGCATAGAATTTAAATCTACTGAAAATCACTCTTTTACAATAAAAAAATAACCAATATGCATCTTTCTATGCATAGAATTTAAATTTAATGAAAATCACTCTTTTATAATACAAAAATAACCAATATGCATAGAATTTAAATTTTAATAAAAATAACATTTTTATAATAAAAATATTTCTACTATGCATGTTTCTATGCCCAGAATGAAAATAACACTTTTCGAATACACAAATGGTGGGGACTACTCTTTTTGAATAATAAAAGATAAAACTTATTTCACAAAATGTAAGAAAATTTTGCCATAACCTCCTTTGTATGACTGACCATTTTTCAAATTTTTTTCCTATTCTCAAGTTACTTAAAAATTATCCCAAATGGTTTAAAGCATTCTAAACTAATCAAATTCCACTTTTAAAAGAGAAACAATATGAAAAGTTTAATTCTAACAATTTGATTACTTATCTAGGATAAAGAAAGGCCGAATTTAAGAATGAAGAGAGGGGGAAAGCCTTTCCAACAAGGCATAACATCATTTTTTCATTTTAAAGAAAACAAAAACTAGAAAACCATTAAAAGGAATAAAGAAAAAGTAGGATTTCTAGCTTACTTGAATTTCTGTGAGCTTTCCTTTAGCTTGATGGTTTGAGGGATCTACTCTTGTTTGCAACAAGAGTGGCCACCAATTCTTTTGAAGAGGGAAAGGTCAAAAACTAATGAGTTATCAATAAATTCACTGTTTTTGGCTCTCTCGGGTGGAGTAGAGTAACAGTGCATAAAACACTATTAAGTGTCTACAAAGGGGAGAGGCTTCTATTTATAGGAAAAAGTGAGCTTCTAACCAAGCAAACTGATTCTAGAATTTTCCAGATCAATTTGGTCAATTTTTGACCATTTTTGGGTCAGTTTAGCTTACTTTTTGGAACTAGACTTGAATTAGGAGAGAAGAGAGATGAAATATCTCAATATTTGAGAATTTAAAACTCCACCACACATGTGAAATAGGCACCTCCTTCATGAGGGGGAATCCCCACTCTGAGGTGTCAAAAATTCATTTTTTTAGTATTTCCTTTGGTCCTTAGTCCACTCTTCATCTTACTTATATGAGTATTTACTCATTTTTGGGGGGGATTTTCTTTATTTCTTCAATTTATCTCCTCCATATATTTGGATAAATCTGATTGGCCTCTCAGAACCTTAATTTTAATTTTTCAGAAAATCTGGACCCTTGGGATAAGGCCTTTTGAACAGAGTATAATTTATTTCTAATGCACCTTCTGAAAATCTTTTTGAACTTCTGTTTCGGGGGAATTTATTTTAATAAGAAGAGATATTTTTCCATCCAAAAATATCTAAAATCTGAATAATCTCTCTCTAGAATATTTTCTCTCTCTAAGCCAAAATAGGTAGAAACACGATCTTTTATTATTCTGAAGAGGGAATTGATTACAAGGGAAGGTACTAGATATCTTGAGGGGCCGGGGAGGAATCTTATATTCTCTTCCACTTGAAAAACACGAGATATCCTCATCTCGCAAACTGGGAGTAATCTCGCAACAGTTCGGCTTCTTTCTCCCAGGTGGCATCTTCAAAAGAATAGAACTTCCATTTAACCAATAATTCTCTCAGAATTCTATTCCTGAGAACCTTTTCTCGAACATCAAGAATTTCTTCAGGTTGGAGTTCCATCTACCCTTGGGTTGAAGAAGTTAAGATTATCAAGCACATAATTCGGGCTTGGTATATACTTTTTAAGAAGACTGACATGAAATACATTATGTACTTTAAGTTAAGGAGGCAGAATAAGCTCATAGGCTAAGTCACCTACTTTCTTTGTAATCAGATATGGTCCACAATATCTGGGGGATAACTTCTTGTACTTCCCAAGAGATAGAGAACTTCTTTTAGGGCGTATTCGAATATGAAGACCATATCTGCTTCTTTGAGTTTTCTGTTTGTCCTCTTCTTATCTGCATACTGCTTGTGTCTATCCTGGGCAGCTTTTATATCTTTGCGAATTGATTGTATCTACTGCTCCGTCATCAAGCATCTGTCTGGACATCTCGACCCTAATCAATGGGCCGGACCAAGTCAATGAAGTTAAACAATCTTGTCCATACATAGCTTTGAAAGGGCTCATCCCAATACTTCGATGATAATAAGCATTGTAGGTGAACTCGACTAGGTGCAGATATCTTAGCCACTTCTTGGGTTCCCTGCCACCCACAGCATGACCGAAGTATATCTTCGATTACTTGGTTCACCCTTTCAGTTTGACCATCGGTCTCGGGGTGGTACGCTGTGCTAAGATCCAAGAAAGTTCCTAGTGCTTTGAAAAATGTAGTCCAGAATCTTGACGTGAACTTGGGATCTCGATCACTTACTATTCTCCTAGGTAGGCCATGCAATCTGAAGATTTCCTTGAGGAACACTCTGGCCACATCCACTGCAGTGTAGGTTTCTTTTACTGGAATCAGATGGGCAACTTTGGTTAGTCTATCAACTACCATGAAGATGGAGTTGTAACCTGATTGCACTGAAGGTAATCTAGTAATAAAATCCATACTGATACATTCCTGGGGGATGTCTAATGGGTGTAACTTCCCAGGCATTTTTACTCTCTCGGCCTTGACTTTCTAACAGGTCAGACATTGACGTACATGATTAAGTACATCCTTTTTTAGACCATGCCAAAAGAAGCTATTCTTCACCACAGACACGTAAGTTTTGATGAAACCTGGATGTCCTGCAAAATAAGGCTATCATGGGCTTCATTCAGAATTTGACCCTTAGTTCCCTCATCATTGGGAATGCATAGCCTGCGATTATAATACATAATTCCATCATCCATGCTGTACCCTTGAACTCGGTTCAACTCTTGTGGAGTTTTACTTTCCCGCATAAGTAGGGTAGCAATAGGGCCAAAGAATCTATCCTACATGATCTTCTCTCTTGCTTCAATAATCAAAGGATTTGACACTACAGTAATTGCAAGCAAGGAGGCTTTTCTGTTGAGGGCATCTACTACTACATTTTCTTTGCTTGGGCGGTACTTGATTTCAAAATCAAATTCCTGCAGGGTCTGCATCCACCTTCTTTGGCACATGTTGAGATCCTTCTCAGTGAAGATCCACTTTAAGCTCTGATGATCTGTCATCAAAGTGAATCTACCTAGTAGGTAATGTCTCCACAACTTCATGGCATATACTACTGAAAGTAGTTCCAGGTTGTGGACAACATAATTTCTCTCATGCGTTCTGAGTTTTCGGGATTCATAGGCTGCTGCATGACCTTCCTTCATGAGTACACCTCCCAGGACAAAACCACTGGCTGGCATCAGTTACTACCTCAAAGGGTAGAGAGAAATCTAGCAACTTCGGAACGAGATTGGTTACCAAGGCAGTCTTTAGCTTATCAAAAGCACTCTGGCACCTGGCAGACCATTGAAACGGGGTATTCTTCTTGAGAAGATTAGTCAGGGGGGAAGCTATGAGAGCATACTTTGGTATAAAAATTCTATACCAACAAGTCAATCCCAAGAATCCTCTGACTTCTTTCATTGTCTTTGGTTCAAGCCAATCTATGACTGCTTGGACTTTTGTGGAATCTGGAGAAATTCCATCTTTGGATACCAGAAAGCTCGAGTATTCAACATGGTCGGCAGAGAAAGTGCATTTGCTCTTTTTCGCAAAGAGTTGGTGCTTCCTTAGAATCTCAAGAACTTTTCTGACATGAGCTTCATGGTCAGCTGCATTCTTTGAGTAAATTAGAATATCACCTGCATTAGGCAATTGAATGTAGCTGGGGCATTTGTCAATCCAAACGGCATGACAGTGAATTCATAATGCCCATACCGAGTATTGATGGCTGTCTTCGGGATATCTTGCTCATTAATCCTGATCTGATAATACCCTGATTTGAGATCTATCTTTGTGAAGATCTAGGCTCCACTTAGCCTGTCTAGAAGCTCATCAATTCTGGGGATAGGATACTTATTCTTAACTGTCTAGAAGGTCATCAATTCTGGGGATAGGATACTTATTCTTAACTGTCAGCTGATTGAGACCTCTGTAGTCCACACAGAGTCTTAGCGTTCCATCTTTCTTTTTTTGAAAGAGAACTAGCGCACCCCAAGGTAAAACACTCGGTCTTACAAACCCTTGTTCTAACAATTGTCTAAGCTGTTCCTTGAGTTTGATGGCTTCAAGAACTTGCATTTTGTATGTGCGCAGGGCTATTGGCTGAGCTCCGGGGGTTAATTATATCACATGATCTACTTCCCGAATTGGAGGCATCTCTGTTAATTCTACTGGGAATAAATCATCATAATCACTTAAACCATTCAGATTCTTTCGCTTTTAACTTTGTGTCTACTGGATTCATTTTGACAACATAAATGAGCTGCTTCTTTCTAAGTCCTTTCAGTAACTTAGAAGCCTTTACTAACTGCAGACTTGGGGATCCTGAAATTCTGGTTCCTTGAACTTTATTTCCGTGGTCACAAAAGGAAATGGTTCCATTATGACAGTGAATGTCAGCTTGATTTTTGTGGAGCCAATCCATTCCAAAGATCCCGTCAAAAATTCCCAAAGGTATAACTCTGAACTGACAGTCACTTAAATTTCCATCTAGATTGAACTGAATACGATCTGTCTCAAGGTGAGTGAAAAGAATCTTCCCACTGGTCAATTCAACTTGTATAGGTTTCCCTGAGTTCTGTTCTAAGACTAGCTTACGCAAGCATCTTGGAGAAATGAAAGAATGAGTACTGCCTGAATCAATCAAAAGCTTAAAAGACTTACCCTAATCCTCCTCAGCTGGAGTATGGATGATGGAGAATTGGCGATTTGGCCCTTGGTTTTCAATTGCTCCATAAATCTATCCTCTTTCCTCTTCCACTACTTCTGCTATTGTGACTGCTCTAGCTGCTGCAGTAGTCTGAGGCGGAACTCTTTCTCTTTGGTTGCCCCAGTTCTGGGAAGGAGTTCTAAGGCTACTCTAGACAGAGGCAGATGGCTAAGCTGGAGTTCTCCTGGGACTACCCTGATTTTGACGAGATGGACCCTGATTTGATTGATAGGAAGGGGATGGTCTCTGCACTCTCGGTCCTTGACTTCCTTGTCCCCTTGACATGGCACGAGTCGAGTAGTCTTTCAACTGGTGACCAAAACCTTGACATCCAAAACACCGGTTCTCACTTCTGAGCTCATCCCTCTGAATCCTTGAAAGAGGTGGGGCTCCTGAGAAAGTGTTCTGGGGGAAGGGTCTTCCTTCACTTCTGAATCTTCCAGTATCCTAATTCTAATTTGGGCCTTGCTGCCTCTTTGGGGGAGGAAAGTTTGAAGTACTTCCCGAGGTTTGGAATCTTTTAAAGTTAGAGGGTGCAGGCTTCGGCGCGGGACCTTAACTACAAAGGCTTTAGCAAAGTCCTTCGCCATTCTTATAGTTTCAGCCATTGAGACTGGTTTGGCATTCTTCACTAAGGTGTCCAATGGCTCATTCATTCCTCGAATGAATCTGGCCATCAGCTGCTCTTCATCCAATTGCGGGGAATATTTGAGGAGAAGGGCAAAAGCTTGATGGTACTCTTCAATTGTCCGGCTATCCTGCTTTTGTTCCAAGAACTCATTCATTTTAGTTTCAAGGAAGCCCAGAGGACAAAACCTCTTTCTGAGGTAAGCTTTAAGATCGGTTCAGGTCTGGGTATTTCGGTCGAGACGGTTAGTCTCGCAGTGATTCCTCCAAGCGACCCTGGCCGTTTCCACAATCTTTAACCTGGCGAGAGCCATCTTGCTTCTCTCATTGTAGCCAGTTACATCAAAGTATTCTTCCATAGCCTCAATCCACTTCTCCACTACTTCACCTAACTGCTCCCCTTCACCCTTGAAGGGACCAGGTTGGGATCTGTGCAAGGCTTTTCGAACATCCGAATCTAACTCTTCATCATTGGTTAGAGGATCTAGTTGCCTTGCACGGGCCGCGCGCCTTATGATTCTGACAAAACGAGATTTTTGTCAACTTAACTTTGACAACAGATTTATGATTATTTAATTTTTACTATTTATTCTTTAAACAGAAAATTATTTCATCATACTTCATGAAACAAGATTTACTCTGATAATTTTATTAACCATATTCATAATCATGAAAACAATTTGGGATTTTTTTTGCAAAACATCATTTATTATCAAAAGTTTTTTATATATACATAGAGCATCATGGCTCCCAAAACCACTGTCTCAATCGCATACGCATAAAGAAGTGAAACTGTGAAGGAGACATACCATGGTACACACGATTCATTACAAAAAGAGGTGCTGTAATTTTACTTCTAGGGATAAAGCGGCTAAGAAGCCTAAAAACTCAGCAGGAAATTCTGAAGTTCTTGGGTGAATAATCAAAGAGTTGAACATGCTGAACAAGCCCTAGCCTTATCAGAATCATGGCTAAGGAAATATTTTGCCTGAGCCTCTGAGGCTGACTGGTATTGACATTAATACATCATCTTCCAAAGAACCACATATACCGATGTTGCTCAATAGGATCAGGAAAGTAAAGACACTCAAAATGACGTGCGAGTCTCACTCTGCTTACTCGGGTCGTCGTGATGAGGTGCTCGAATGCAAAGGCTATCATATCCTGACTCTGGGAGAGTTCAGGAATGCCAGATAGATTCGGGGTATCCGTCTATAAATTTCCAATTCAATTTATGAGTTTTCAATTTTTGAAGTTCATTCAACATAATATTAACAAGTGAAAAATTTATTTCCCAGATTTACTTTAAAATTTTAAGCAATTTCTGTTTGCTGTTACGTAAATTTACAACAACAGCGCTCTAATACTAACTGTAGGATCCCACTGTCCCCTCCGTACACACCGGATTCCCGGTAGCTGGCAGAAGCGGAAGCACCTCCCTCATGCGTGGGGCAGGGTTTCCCACTTGGGGCCTCACCCTCAAATGTCTGGGCACGAGACTGAGCTGGTGGTCATTCCGAAAACCGAAACCGAGAAAATTTTCCATGCCCCCAAAAAACGGGGACGATTCCACCATTTTGAATTTCTTAACGAGTTTTTCTAACGAGGTCAAGATACTGAACTAACCTTCATCTGATTAAACTAGATAGAAGGAAAACTATTACAGACTTATCTTGAAGGAATCAACGCTTTTTTCCTAATTGAATCAGGCACAGCCATTGATCTATTCATTTGAGAAGTCTTCAGGTTATTATTTAACTATTCGAGTTCTAAGCGTATTCCTATTAATCAATTTTATTATTTAACTATTCGAGTTCTAAGCGTATTCCTATTAATCAATTTTATTATTAAAACTCTACTGATTCCAGCCCATCCGGCCCATGGGTTAGCCACCGCCCAATCACTGGAATTGGTAGAACCAAACAAGTACTCACCCACCCATAATTGAATGTCTTTCTTAACTTTTACTTTAGAATACAGATATGCACACACTCCTCTTTAAACTTTAACTTTTAAAACAATCCATTGACAAACAATTATTAGTTTACAGATGTCATAACTCAAAATTTCCATTCAATCCTTGTTTCTCACAAAACAGTATCACTCTGGACTCTCCGTTGAGACCAGTAGGTCAGCAACTAGTCTATTCTATTGATGGTGAGGATGACATTGAAGGGATAGAGGATTTATTAGAAAGAGCTTCCAATGGAGAAGGCAAGTTTTCAAGTTGAGGTGCCTTATGGGAGGAGGCTTATAGCCTCTTATGCTCAGCATCGTATAGGTCCTTCAGTGTATGATCTACTTTGTCACAAAATGGTATTACCATTTTTGTGTTATGGACCTTCAAGGTGATTGCATTACTAAATGAAGCATGGTTTAGCATTGGTAGCAGCAACAATGATCCATTCCCATCCCAGAACTAAGTCTACGTCCAACACAAGCTTAATCACAAAAACTTACAGTTAAGGGGGTTAGTTTGTATGTAGATTATTTTTTCAAAATATCCCAAACATGGTATATTCATGTCTTGCTGCATGAAAGGAATCCGCTCAGCCTAATAACTCTCAGAGTTCAAGGGTCATGAAATTACATTCACACCATGGATAAAGTTAAGCTTGAATTATGTAACTTAATGTTTCCAACAAACGATTTAAATCCAACATTCAATCTTGGGAGATTTAATGTAGGGTCAAGTTCAGGCTCTCGAGTTTCAAGCTCCATGGATTTAGGTGGTGAAGGTTCCATTTCATGCTACTAGCTCCTCTTCTTGTAAAGAGTAGTGTGAATGTATTCTCTTTAATGTAGGGTCAAGTTCAGGCTCTCGAGTTTCAAGCTCCATGGATTTAGGTGGTGAAGGTTCCATTTCATGCTACTAGCTCCTCTTCTTGTAAAGAGTAGTGTGAATGTATTCTCTGTGGTGATAATTTGCATGGGTTAGTCAATAGAGTGATGAGAACTATCCACCCAAAAGGCACCAATCGACAATAATTATGTTGCCTGTAGTGGTGCCATGATTGCTGAAGAAGAGGACACCATAAAGTAGAGTTTCGGCCAAGTGGTTGATCGACACATCTCTACGAATTGGGTGGAGGATCACTTGGTTGACAATCAACACCACCTTCCTAGAATGCCTCTTTGTCGTCTCCTTGCAAACCTTGCAATCCACATGAATGAGGATTACATCGAAGAGTTGATTAAAAACATGGAAGAGAGCACAAACCAGACAACAATGATGGAATTTATTATCTCCGAGAGTTTCCATGGCCAAGAGCCCATGCCATTCGACCGTCGAAGTGCAGTTGGCCCCAACCTATCATTGTCCAAAGAGTTTGATACGATACTAGACCAACACATGGTTGGGAAGGTGTTTGTTATCTGGGATGGCAACCGTTGACTCAAAGCATGGCATGAATGGGAAAGAACCACTTGAGCTAATAGAGAGAAGGTTCCAAAGGTGAATTCTAGGGTGGTTAGATTCCTGCAAGAGGAGGAGGCTAAGTTCTTGATGGTGTTGCGCATAATAAACAAGTAAGTGGACTTGTATCTTGTTTTTTTGTGATTGAAATGAACAAACATCTTATATGTGATCGTTAACCTAATTTATTATTCATGCAAAATTGCTACGGTGATTAGCATTCATGTGCCGAACACAACGACACATGATATATTCCTGATGCAACGTGTGGGGATTGCCGATCCACAATCCTCACAATCGTTATTATCAAAGCTTAGTGATGAGGATCGTGCATGGGCCGAGAAAGCTCTTAGGCATAGGGGGTCTAACAAATCGAAGTGGCTGAAGCTTCCCATAGCACTCCAATTGGTGTTTAAGGTATGTGTGCACCTCGTAACACACTACCATAAAGCCATATTTTGATTTCCAAAGATGTACCTAAAACATAAATACATTATAGTCTAAGTTTAATGCCACATAGTAAGCAAAGATCAGTGGCTTGCTTGAGCAAGGAAGCAGAGAATACAATTAGAATGCAAAAATGTTCGATAAGAATTACAAAGACGTCCCGAAGGAGATGGAGGTGCTATTTACAAAGGCGTCCCGAAGGAGACGGAGGTGCTATTTACAAAGAGGGGAAATGAGCTGGCACAAATTGCCAACCCCGACTGCGCGGCGGCAAAGAGTTTTTTTTTTTTTTTCAAGAAGGTGATCTCTTACCAGGGTTGGGGTGAAAAGGTGAGCTGATTCACTACTCCCAAGCTAACAGATATCGCTTAGGCGCATATTCCAAATGCAGAGTAAGTTCACACATTTTCTCTCAACGCATTAATTTTTTTTTTATATGTAGCTAGACACATAAAGCGGGTTCACAATGTAGGAAATGTAGGCTCGTTGACATATTGGCAAGTAGTGAGTTTACAATGAGAGACGCCCAAATTCTTTCTTCTGTGACAGAGTTTTCTTCGTGCGGATACATCATTATGTGTACTAGTTCTAATTGACCAAGTACGCGCTACAACTTTGTGCGAAGTGAGAGAAGAGGTCACCGCCGCAGTCGGCATCCATGAGAGAGCCACACTTGACTCTGGGGTGAGTATCACAGATGCCCTCAAAGCTTTTAGGAAGACACACTTTGAAAAGGCGTTCCTAAGGTGGAAAGGGCAACTGCGCGGCACCTTGGATCTTGACCAGCAACCACACTTACCATGCACGGCACAACATGACACCTCTTGTACAGGTATGTAGTAGCATAATTGATACTATGTGTCTCATATTATTTTTAGTCTATTGTATTGCAAGAGTATTCAAATGTTTCTGTAGTAGGTGGTGGAGAAATTGTGTGTAATCAGGTATGTATTCTCGAGCACCCTTCAGACGCATGGGTGTAGTCCGAGAGAGAGGAGATGGGATTATACCTCGAGGAGTGGATTGACGAGCTATGGGGCAAGGAGACATGGAAATCATGCCCATGGTGGATAGACTACCCTGAGGGAGAGTTAGTGAGGATGAGTAGTTTCAAAAAAAGTATCATTGTGTAGGGTAGCATGTTTTTATGGACTATGAAATTTGTATAGGGAGTTTATAATTGCTATATGGGTTGGATGTAGGAGCGAAGAAGGGAAAGAAGCCGGCCACTGAGCACCACTGAGCAAAACCGAAGGAAAAGGGCAAGAAGTCGGCCGGACATGCATCTCCATCATCCACAACCATGACACAATAATGCCCAAAAAGAGGTCATGGGGCCAGAGTGGGAAGGGGTTGATGATGATGAGGAGAGATCCCCTAAGGATGATGAGCATGAGTCCCATGCACGGGGTGTGAGCAGAAGAGCCTAAATGGTGAGAGCAAAGAGTATGGGACGGAGAGTCCAAAGGAAGATGACAGACCTATTGGGATTCAGTAAGTGAACTTAACATCTTTGTGTTTTAGCATAAGTTTATTATTTGAACATTAGGAATAACGTGATTGGTTTTGTCAAAATGAAGACTTTAATTCAAAATGGTGGACCCTTTCCACTTAGGTCCTAGCTCCAACATTGATCACCTCTGTCTTGTACTTTTGGGAAAACGAAAACATAGGTATGATCTCTTACCCGTGCCAGTCACTCTTTCTATTCGTCGTGGTTATATAGTTTGGCAAAGAACTTATTTGTTATGTTGTTCCAAGAATCTTGCACTATTGCAGTGATTCATGGGATCTTTAACGAGGTTGGAACCATGGATACGTATGATAGCCTTGGAGCCCTGCACTTGGTGTGGATAGATTTTTCGAAAAATCTTGCTTTCTCCAAGACCGAGCATGTGGTTCCTCGATGGAATGTGTTTAGGGAGGTGCTTGTGGAGTCAGTCTTTGTACTCGCTGTTGCAAAGTTTCTACAGGTCGACAACACTATCGTTTGTAATGTACATGTAGAGAACTTGGGGATTGTTGTACGAGAGGTAGAAACTTGCAACTTAACATTGCGTAGGACTTTTGTTCATGTGCGTCCCGCAATACATGTATCTCATATCAGAAGATGGACGAGAAGAGGTGAGTGAACGAGTGGATTGTGCTCAATTTATATTTTAAGTGAACAACCATGATTTCCCTAACATACTTACATGGGTGTGCATATAGGTCACTATTCTGGTTATCGCCATCTTTATGCACGCCCATCACAATACATCCAGCTGACCGAAGTATGAAAGGCGAGGAGGTGAGGTAGCTGTTGATCATCTAGGTTTTGAGGTGGATGATGATATCTTCATAAAGCCTAAACCGAGAGAGGGAACCCACCCATACATGTTGGATGCGGATGGGAATCCCATTCGAGATATTACTGAGTGTAGCGAGGCTTTTGCAAGGTAAGTAGAGCTTCGTCTATGGCACTCACTTCATTACAATTTGTTTCAACAAGTAGTGTAATTGTTCTATATTCATTGTTTTTTTTTATTGTTGTCCGTTCATATATATATGTTAATGAAAGAAGCGTGTATGGCAGGTGGTTACTCGGGATGTTCATCGATCGAGGGGATGTAGTCCTAGATTGCTTTGCTAGAACTGGGACCCTTTTGCTAGAGCATGCAAGGGACTACATTGGCATTGCATTAGCGTGGAGTGGGATGAGGTGTGGTTTAGTTCTTGTATATGACCACTTTTGCACGTTCGTGAAGATTTAGGGCGACAATATTTCAAGGGTGACATCAGTGACTATACTGAACGGGAGCAACAGAGGGACGTGGGGACATCGTCTCCACACGTTCCTCACCACCCTTCTCCACATGAGCCCAACAAGGTCAAGTGCCTCGTCATGGCCATTCGGCGTTCCAAGGGAGCCACATGTTATGCCACATATGTCCCCCTTGGCTTATTTCACGATGCCTTCGAATGTGCTAAACTTGCAAGGCCGCTATTCCCACTTGCACCGTTTGGTAGAGCTTCCTATATGTAGTCACCTTCCTTCTTTCATCAGTCGTGGCACCCTTTTTGATGTAATCCATCTGTTGTAATGACAAAAAAAGATTGATTTACACATTATTGTGATGCACTTTTGTACACTTAAATTATATCCATAACATTGTTTTTTTGGTTTTGCTGTAACATTTTAGATAATTGAATTAACAAGAGAGAGATGGAGCAAGATGGAGAGGGAGAGGGAGAAAGTTTGAGTGAGAGGGAGACTGTGTTGTTGTCTGTGTATGCCATAAGTCATGTGCATAGACATTTGATATTTTTATATGCTTTCAAAAGTGATTTTTATATTAAAATTTTGAGACCTTATAAATAGAATAGAGATTGCCATGTTCCACTACTCTTAGTTGAGGGATACATTCCACCCCACCCCACCCTTATTTCTTTATATTGTCATAGGATGGGCATAAACTCCAATCTCTCTAATAATATGACGTTTACAAGCATGTTAAGTAAAGCTCTTGTATCTTTCATGTACCTCAAAGAAAAAGAACCAAGATCAGATGCCCTTATGGAGGCATGGACAACAACCTCTGAATTGTAGGAGTTCTACAAGAAGCTCACAACAGAGAAGGTGGTAGACCTTACAAAGACAAGAATATGCTAGAGGTGAAAATGGCAACATGAGCCATTGGGATGTGGAGAGCCTTTAGCATTATTGAAGAGGCAAAAGAGGTTCCTCTTTGAGGAGAAGTTGCCATCTTTATTGGTAGTCTAAGAAGTCCAAGATGATAGTTAAGGTTCCACATGCTTTCATGTATTGTTGCTTGTGTTCAACATCTCGTAGGTGTTTGTCATAATATGCTGTAGTCTTGTAAATTTTCTTTGGAATATAATGAAAGTTTCATCTCTCTACGGTGTCTTTTCAAAAAAGTAGCAATGATAGTAGCCCATGGGAGTAAACTACGTACACACATGCTTTCATGTATTGTTGCTCGTATTAGGTGTTTGTTATAATATGTTGTAGTCTTGTAATTTTGCTTTGGAATGGAAGTTTCATCTCTCTATGGTGTCTTTGTAAAAAAGTAGCAATGATAGTGGCCCCCATGGTGTCTTGTGCTCAACATCTAGGTCATAGTATGCATAAGTCTTGGAATATATTGAGCAATATGTTTTATTGTTGTCTGGTGTCTAAAAAAAAATCATGCTAAGAAATCGGAGTACATTGAGAGAAGAGAGGAAGAGACAACTAAGCAGTAGAGAGAGAAAGAGTAGAGAGAGAGAAAGCCTAGAGAGAGAAATTGTCGCTCGCTACACCCAAGCAAATGTAGTGCCATCAACGTGAGAAATGGGCCATTAGCATGGCTGGCCAGTCCCTTGAGAATGGCCGATATGGGCGGCATGTGTGTAACCAGAGGTGAACCATCCGGATGCGCGAGAACCTTCAGCTCGTTTAAAGGATGTGTGGGGAACCGGAGAGAGAGAGAGAGAGAGAGAGAGAGGGCGTGCCCAAGCAGACGCCACAGCTACAGCTATCTTCACGCGTCTATCAAAATGCCATAGCCGAAACAGCTTCTTTTCACCACAGCTAGAATCTGTCTTCTTGTTCTTCTTCCGATCGATAGACATCAAACCAAGCTCTTAAGCTCCGCCCTGCCATAGTAGACAACCTGTCAATCTCTCTGACGCCATTTCTAGCTTCTTCTGTGTTTCATCTTCGGCCATGGCCGCTCACGGCTTCCTGAGAACAGACATGGCTTCGGTGAACTCTAGCTTCGCTTCCATTGCTGCATCTTCTTCTTCTTCGTATTTCAGGATTTCCTCGGAGAAACGATTAGCAGGATCCTCGAGGCCAGGGCTTTGTGCGATGGCCAGGGCCAGGGCGACGCAGAGGGGAAGAGTCGCCTTTTCAGTTAACAGGAGGAAAGACGCCATTTTCCAGACCTTCGCGGGCCTCAGACATGGAAACCTTGCTTTGAGCAGGCCCCTGAAGCCCTCGGGCCGGCGAGAGAAGAAAAGCTTGCGCGGGCTCATTCGTTGCGACGCAGGCAAAGTAAGCAACTCTTAACATGCTCGTTTCACCTATATTATTGCATGCTCGACATGCACCTGGATTATGGCTAATTAGCCAATATCAAAGCTATTTGCCATTCGCTAGCGTGCTTTGTCATCCGGTTTCATCACACATTAGCATGCTTTGCATTTGCATCTGATGCCATAACAACACATGCATATATATGTTTTGATTTGCATGCTTTGCATTTAGCCTTCAGGTGTGCATCTGACGCAATAACAATACATGCATGTATATGCTTTCAGCTATAGCAACACATGCATAGCTATGTTTGCATTTAGTCTTCAGCTGCATCTGATGCGATAGCATATGCATACATTGTACTTTGCTTGCAGATAAGCCAAACAGATTTCACAGAGATGGCCTGGCAAGCCGTGGTAGCATCCCCTGAGGTTGCCAAGGAAAGCAAGCAACAGATTGTGGAGACAGAACATCTGATGAAGGCATTACTTGAACAGAGAAATGGATTAGCTCGACGCATTTTTGCAAAGGCCAATGTGGATAATACCTCTCTGCTTCAAGCTACTGAGAGATACATTCAGAGGCAGCCAAAAGTAAGCTGCTAGCTCTTGCCTTGTTGCACCTCGTGTACTATGTACATACATTTATAAATACACATACCTATATGTATCAAAATTACAATATGACCCTTCTAAAGAGAGATACTTTTATCTTAACCAAATTTGTTTCAGTGTTTATATCCAAAGATGGTTATTTTGGTGATGTGTCAAAAGTTGGATTTTGATTGGTTTCATGCAAGGCCATCAATTTTTGGTAACGTGAAGGGGATGTATATAACCCTAGGGGTTTCAAATATGTTTTGCATAGAATGGTATAGTTGATTTGTAGCAGATTGTGCTGAAAAAACCTACATTTCTGGTCCTGCAAATTTGATCTTTTAAGCAACGTGAAGAGCATCTTCATGACTTGTTATGCAGGTGGGGCTAAGAAATGCTACTTACTTAGCTACTCGTTGACATAGGTTATGGGCGAAACAAGTGGATCCATGTTAGGTCGTGATTTGGAGGCGCTAATTGATAGAGCTAGAGGTTTCAAGAAGGAATACGGAGATTCATTCATGTCAGTTGAGCATCTAGTTCTTGCCTTTGCACAAGACAAGCGTTTTGGGCAGCAGTTGTTCAAAGACTTCCAAATCAGCCAAAAAGCTCTGGCTGCAGCGGTACAGGCAATCCGAGGGACTCAAAAGGTTATGGATCAGGGTATACCATCTTTAATTAAGGACTTGCTGTTCTGATTGGAGTTCTCAAGTATTGATTTCTTTAGTGATCATTACTTGTTTTATCCTTTTTGCAGATCCTGAGGGAAAATATGAAGCTTTGGACAAGTATGGGAAGGATTTGACTGAAATGGCTAGGCAAGGCAAGTTAGATCCTGTTATTGGGAGAGATGATGAGATTCGGCGGTGCATTCAGATCCTTTCAAGAAGGACAAAGAACAATCCGGTTTTGATAGGAGAGCCTGGAGTGGGAAAGACTGCAATCTCTGAAGGGTATGGCTTTTGTTTTGATTCTCTCTTTATCTTGCTAGAAAAAGCACAAATAGGTTCTTCATATGATTCACCTAAGGTACCTTGTCTTGCTGTAGTTAAATAAAATCTTTATGACTCATCTTTTTTTGTTTTTGCAGGTTGGCTCAGAGAATTGTACAGGGGGATGTTCCACAAGCGTTGATGAATAGAAAAGTAAGACTCACCCTGAAGTGAGTTTGACTTTTCTAGTTATTTGATCTTTGAAAAAGGGTTGGCTAACTCTCTTCTTGTAACATGTTAACTGAGGAAGACTTAATGATGAGATTAGTCACAGGTGAACACAAAGATGATTGTCAAACACAGTAGACAAGAGAGAAATATGTCCTAACTTACTTGCATAAGTATGTACAATGATTTGCAGGATGATGGATCCATCTGGGCCCCTCAACCTGCAGATACCCTCTCTCCATCTGCGTGGACCTGCAATCTCAAAGAAATCTCCAGTGACCTTGTCTCCCGCCTGTGTCCAAAACATGGTATCTGTACTCCACCTGCCGCTCCTCTATGGATCTAAGCTCCGAATGGGTGGCAGCCAGTTGACTCTCCATCCATGGGCCATCTGGTACACTCTTTTGAAGCCGCTGTAGAGAGGCAATACCCCTGCGAATACTCCTCTCCTGCTTTCGAAAGCCATATAATCTGCTCTGCGTTGCAGCGCCTGAATGAGGTGAGTATCCGGATTCCAGATAGCCTTATTGAGGACCCAGAGATCTGGGGGAGGCTTGATTTGTTCTGTCTCCAGGGGTCATCCAGGGAGAGAATATCTGCTGTGTGGTCCGAGAAAGTAGTGCCAGCCTAAATATCAATCATGCCGCCACAACTACAAACTCACTTGTCAACATAAAACCGATTGAGTTTGGATAGGTTGGAGTGGGTATTCTTCTTGTCAGATCCGGAGAAACACAGACTCTCGGGACTACTCCCAAACTTTGGAAGATGCCAAGGGCTTGTCCCTTGAGAGCCAAAATCAACTCCTCTCATGCCAAGTACTTTGTACCTGCCATGTCACCTCCGAATTTGTTCATCGTTCGACTCTAGCTTGTTAAAGTCCCCACCAATACACTTGAAATCTGCTTGCAGCAGGGACTGACGAACTGTACTCCAGAAGGTGGCTCCTCTTGTTGCCGCGTTCGATGTGTAGGGGGGCAGAAGAGTGGGACCAAAAGGTGTGACTCGTGTCCTGCAAGATCTTCCCATAACGGCGGGCAAGAATGGAATGTGACTCTTTGGAGTGGATGAAAAGTGGTCCACCATCCTTTCGTACTTACCGTTTTTGGTTGCTTGTAGGCGCCCACTCACCACAGGCGCTTTTTTACCCGTCCGTAGGCGATGCCGTGGGGTTTTGAACGCAAGACCTCTTGGTCTCAGACAAATATCTCTTCCACTTGAGCTGTCACCTCATTGGTTGGATCTTTTCCTTTTATGGAGGGACACTTTATATGGACACCGTGCATCTAAGGACAATTGCAATGCAACTAGGGGAGAATGTGACACCCCTACGAGTATGCAAGGCACTGTTGGACATTAGATAGCAGCCGACAGAAAATCGTACGGACGTTTTGTACTGAATGGTACGAAACGTTTCCAAAGTGCTCCTGTTGAAAAAAAGTAGTTGTTTTTGATCTTTTTTTTCGTCCATTTTTTTTTCTTGGCCTTTTTTTTGGCTGTTTTTTCTAGTCGTTTGGGGCTTGGGCCTTGGGGCTCTCATATAAGCGCTCTCGAGCTCTCTATCTCAAGGCACAAGCTCTAGTGTCTAGTCTCTCTCAACTTTCAAGCTCGCTCTTTGAAGCTCGTCTCTCTCTCTCTCTCTCTCTCTCTCTCTCTCTCTCCCTCCTGAGTCCCGTCCTCCAGGGCCTAGGCTCTCTCTCTCTCTCTCTTTGGCGATGCGGTCCGGAGGAAAAGAAAAGCATGAGGCTTTTGTCTTATACACCACCACCGATGAGAAACCTACTAGTAATTCTGGGTCATGGAAATGGACGTGCAACTTCTGTGGGAAGGGTTACACAAGCAACGCTATGAGGCTCCTTGCACAGGTGTCCAAGCTTGGTGGGGAAGTTGCGCCATGCAAGGAGATTCTTAAGAAATTGCGGATGGTATAGTGAAGAAGTACTCGCTCATCCACAACCAAGGTAAATGTGGACATGGAGGAGCTTTCAAGTACAGTATCTCCGCGTCCGTAAGTCCTTTCCCTGTCCTATCTGGCTCCGGCTCTGCCTCGGTTGGTTCCAACTTCCAATGAAAGAGGCCAAGGGGGGAGAGCTCTCCAGCAATGAGGCAAACCAGTAATCACCATCGGGGCAAACATAAACAATCACATATGTGAAGGTGAAGATGAAAGCCGCAAATGAGAAGATTGTGTGCATGGTCATCGATTGTAATCTCTCCTTCCATGTGCTCAAGGTCCCACAACGGCACAAGATGGTGAAGGCCATTGCGGAGGTGGGGCCATCCCATGGTGATTGGCATGGTATCACCTACCAGGAGATCATAGTTGTTTCCATATGACGTACGACGGTATATCGTACGGAATACTTTACGGTACGATACCGTCCGGACTTGAACGGTTTTTATTTATTTATTTGTTAAACAAAATTTTTTTTTGAGGGCAATGGTCTTGTTTTTGCTTGTCTATGGCTGTTTGAGCTTCCTTTGTACTATGATGCTTCCCTCCTTTGTAAAATACTCCATATGTCGAAATTGGAAATACCCAAGTTTATAAGTATTTTTTTAAAACACTGTATTTTATCGTACGATAAGAAAAAAATTTATATCATACCAAATTTTTCCGTACGGTGTTGTATCGTACGAATTGTACAGTATCGTACGTGACAACTGTGCATAACTGTGCTTGATGGCGAGAGGCAAAGTATCAACGATAAACTCATACCCGTGTGCGAAGGATGGGTGAAGTATGGTTGCTCTATCCTCTCCGATGGATGGAGTGATCGGAAGAAGAAGGGTATCATGAATATTCTTGTTTCATGCGAGTCTTTAGTATCTATGTTCAAGCTTTCAAAGAATGTCATGACTCATTGCATTTGCCGTTGTGTTACATGTAGGTCGGGCACGAAAACGTCGTTCAAGTCATCACACGGACAATCTATCTAATCGTCGCAAAATGGGACGCTTGGTAGAGGTGGAGTTCCCATCCATTGTATGGACTCCTTGCATCTCTCATTGTCTAGACCTACTCATGGGTGGGGAAGCTAGAGTGAGTGAAGAGGGTGGTCGCACAAGGTCCATCAATAGTGAATTTCTTCACAAAGAAGGTGAAGGTGCTTGCTATGTTTCGCGAGCAAAGCAAAGTGACTTGGAGCTTAAGAAGCCCTCTTCCACGTTGTTTGCCGACATGTCTCCTTCTTGCTCTTGCTTTTTTCTCATTTTCAAATCTCTTTCTTTTTCCTTAATAGTTAATGCTTATTAACCTTAAAGTGGTCTTTTTTCATTCTAGGGATCCCATCAGGCCTCCACTTACTCCATGATGCGATACACTTGTGGCGCTTGTGGAGAGGAGGTGGCGGTGGACGCATAGACCTATCCATGTTCTTGTGGCCTTGTTGCATCTCGTCTACAAAGTACCAAGGCTCTTTGCCGACGAGGAGCTACTTTCCGATTAGGATTCAGGATGCCTACTTACCAACGACACTTCCTGTTCACGAGCAAAGAGAGTTCCTCCAAGGGCTCATTCGGTACAATGATTAGAGGGGAGCCGCTTTCATGAACCCCCTTTGCTCAAGTAGGGAGTCGATGCCGTGCTAACATGCGCATGGTCGAGAAGATGCATGATAGAGAGATTTCCAGAGTTTAGAATTCGATTCATGATTCAGGGCATGTCATGAGTGATGAGTCGTGACTAATAATTTATAAATGTTTGCTTTCAAGTGAATGTCGACGAGTTAAAGTTGACAGTTAAGAGTATCCACAAGGAGCAAGATCCAGATGAGGTGGCTATATATGTCAAGCTTTACAGGGAGCTAGAGGAGGTTGACTGTCGAGTTTCTCGTATTCATAGAGGTCACGCAGCGAGAGGTGGCACACGAGTAGGAGGCGTCCTATCTCGACCAGCTCGGTGGCTACATATGTGAGGCGTGGCTCGACACTTATTATTGAAGAAGAGGATGCTCTTATTGTAGACATCAGAGAGCCTGAGTATGATGACGAGGGAGTGTCCTTAGCGAGAGCAGTTTTGGGTTGGTCTTTGATGATGGGAGCGCCTCTAGCAAGGGCATTCTTTTCCCTAGTGATTTCTCTGAAGAGGAGGACTAGTGTCTAGAGTCTAGACATTTTTGTACTTCATGTTGTGACTAGTCATTACACACTTTTTTGTATTTACTATTACAGGCCATGGGCCATGGCTCTGAATCATGGCATGTCGCACACGTATGTTCACCATTCATGACTCTTTGTACCAGTGTTTTAACTTTTTCTAGTTTATGACAACTTCGTTAGACTTTGCATCTCTAAATGTATACAAATATCTATTTTTCAAGTGTTTTTTAAAGTCGACCGTACCTCAATCGAACTTATTTTTTGAAAATTAAAAGTTTGAGACCGATATCATTTTTTCGTACCTTTGTTTTGTACCTGGCAACTATGGACATTGCCATGTGGTAGTGATGATATGGTGATCATTGTTTTTCCATACCGTATACGGCAAACGCATACGGGTATGGAAGTACAAAAAAGTACGGTTCACATCCCCACAAAAATTCCATACGTTGGATACCATACGGCACCCTAAATTTAAGGAAAAACATGCTACATATGACACAAAAAACCAAAGAAACTTGAAACTCCAAAGTTTTTGCGATTAGAAAAAACATAAATGATGTAGTGCCATAATCCAAACTCTGGACTTTATATTACTGCAACCTGTTTACATCATACATGTATGATCAATGATGTATTATGTAACATGTTACATAAGTAGGGACTAGGGAGTGTGGAGTGGGTAAATACCAAAACTTGTCACCTGTAGGTTGTAGGCTGTGCCATGTGGACAAACATGAGGAGGTCCAAGCCTCAAGAAACTAAATAAAACATGAGTGGAAGCAAGCAAAAACATGGATGATGGAGTGCTCATTGCTCAGTGGCCAAGCCGCAAAACCGGTAGACTGACTCTTGAGCAGTGAGGAAAAACATAAGTAGGAAGCGGACAAAACATGAGTAGAGAGTGGAAGAATACTAAATTAACCCTCAGTCTCATCAAAGCTTCTCTCATTCTCAACATGAAATGGGCTCCTCATCCTCATCTGCAAATTCCTCCTCCTCCTCCTCCTCCTCCTCATCAAACTCATAAGCCTCGGTAGCAACTAAGCATGATGTCCCAACAATGCTAGAGGATGGTTGACCATCTGTAGAGGGTGTAGCAATCGAAAGAGGCTCTGAAGCCTCATCTGCCTCAGCAATAGCCTCTTGCAAATCTTGCAAGGCAATCAAGCGCTCCTCATCTTTTTCTTTGTTAAGCATATCCAATGTGATCTCCATTCTCTCATAGCCTCTTTCTTTGATCTTGGAGATGAGCCTCAAGTTTGTGTGTATGAAAACAAGCTTCTCTGTATGAGAAGGAAGAAGCTTGTTTCTTCTCTTAGTATGAATGAGAGAAACTGTGCTCCAATTTCTTTCACGTGGGGAGGCACATGTGCCTTGAGAAAGCACCCTAAGTGCAAGAGCTTGTAATTTGGGTGTACAAGCCTCAATGTCTTCCACCATTTCACACCCTCTTGCATTCTTTTCTCATCTTTTGCAATGGGACGAGCAAATGTGTCGCTTTCTTGCTTATACTTGTCCAACTTATCAATGAGATCTCCTTGCAAGGCCAAATCATCCTTAGTGTATTTTTCCAGCAATGTCATCCATCCATCATGCACCTCTGAGTCACTATCTTGCTCTTTTCCTTTCCATACAGGGTGCAAGATATAGCCCACAGCATGCAATGGTGTGTGCATCATTCCCTATCTACCAATGCATAGATCTTCGATCTCTTTTATCTTATTGGCTTCAATGCCTTGCATGTTTTGCACTTGCACTACCATATGATCTGTAAGCTCATACATGAGGCCCATGGTGGCTCCTTCCCTGTTAGCCAAGCGGAGAATCTTCAAAATGGGAGCACAAATCTTGACAATGGTTCTTTTTACCAAAAAGATGCAGAGAACACAATGTTTGACACCTCAATTGCTTGAGGGGTCTTTGATGCCTTCATTTTTACAAATTTATCATCAATCATTAGCTTGCGCACACCTTGCATACATCTCTCTCGTCCAAGAGAGTAACCAACATAATAAAGAGGAGGGCAAACCGAGTTGTAGAAGTCTTCACCAAGTCCTTCTTGCTGAGTTTTCTAAACAGTGCCAACACTGTGGACTTCCTTGTGACAAACGTGACAACTTGAGTTGCTTGGTTTAGCACTTTCGTAACCCAAGAAATTTTGAAAATGTCCTCAAACAAGAGGTCCAAGCAATGGCATGCACATCTAGTGTAGAAAATGGTCGGCCACTCCTGTTCATTCAATTCCCCAGTCCGAACGCAATTCGATGCGTTATCCATGCATACCTGCACAACATTTGTTGGGCCAACCTCAATGATAATCTGCTTTAAAATGCTGAAAAATAAACTCCCCAGACTTGAACTCCGTAGATGTGTCCACAGATTTCAAGAATACAGTGCCATGAATGGAGCATGTAAGAAAATTTATGATAGGTTTGTGCCTAGTGTTTGGACTCTGACCATCCATTAGAAACAATGGTGCATCCATATTTTTTCCATTTCTCACGCACACCTATGATGTCATGATCAATGCATTTGACCTTATCTACTAACTCTGTTACAGGATTGAGTATTTTACCTCTATCATAAGCATTGTAATCATGTTTTAAGCATGTTTAAACATTCACTAATCATGTTTGGATCTATGTATGCATATGTAAGTTTGTACACGTGTGAGGATACAGATACATGTTTAGTGTATGTGTGAGTACATGTTTTTACATGCCCATTTGTATGTACATGTGTATGCATCCTCATATGTTTGTACATCTGTACGTATGTGTTTTGGGTATCTCTCTCTTATTGTGTTGTAGGTACAACAGCTGAGAACTCCTTTTCTTTTGGGGGCAGCCGGGTAACAAACCCTGCAGCAGCCGTCTAGGTGATGTGGCGTTGCCACGTGGCACGTGACTGCAGCCAGCGCAGTATGTACAGCTGACGTGGTAGAGGCGTCGGCAGCCAGTGCAGTATGTACAGCTGACGTGGCAGAGGCGTCAGCAGCCAGTGCAGCATGCACGGATGACGTTGCAGAGGTGACTGGACTGCAGGCGAAGCTTGATGGCGAGCAGGCGCACGTGAGGTGGCTGATATGGCAGAGGCGGCCGACTGCAGTACAAAACGGCGAACTGGCGAATCCCCAAAAAGCAAAAGCGTCGGGCTGCAAATCGCGAAGAGAGAGAAACTGCGTGGAATCAAATACAAATTGCAATGTATTTTTTTTTAAAATAAAAAAAAGAAGAGAAAAGCTATTCGAAGAAGAGATTAATAAAATCAAGAGCTCTTGTATTAGTTTTTTTTTCTCTAAGAGGAAAAGCATAGGCTTTTTTCCCAAACTTGTATAAAAAGGGGGCCAAGGCGCTTGTTTCAGCACAACACATCTTGGGTGAAAGCTTGAAGGAGATCTCCTCCCGGTGGATCAAGGAGGAATCTTCTCGGGAGTTTTGCAAGGGCTACCCCGACTTTGAATTATAAATAAATACCTGCGGGGGTGCCACACTTTGGGGCCAATTGGTCTTTTGTGCAGGAGCACACTAGCTCCACTTAAATATTTTCTTTTTCTTTCAAATTTATTATTCTAGTTCATAAAGTGATTAAAGTGTGATTAAGTGTGTTC
>NC_141076.1:20410994-20465994 GCF_041138505.1 Cibotium barometz | reverse complement strand
CTCCCCTATCCTAGGTAGCTGAATGACCTTCGGAAGGGAGGAGATGTCAGGGAACCAAAACCTTGACTGAAGGCAGGCCAGCTGCTCTAGCCACCACTGAAGCTGCTGTGGGGCCAGTCTCAAGCACCGAGCCCACCAATGCCCCTATCCTAGAAAGGAGCGGAAGGTACTCGCGGCGGAGTCCAGGGAAGCAAACTGTGACATGAAAAAGACGCTCTCCCTGCTCGGCCGCTGCTGGGTCGAAGCCATGCTGCCAAGGTCTGAAGAAGGCCTGAGCGCCCCTGATGTCCAGGGGACTCATGGCTAGGACCTGGGCCGCGCTCTGGGCTGTCTCGAACTCGATCTGGTAGTGTCCGCGGCCCAGTAGCTGAACGTCCAGGATCTTGCCCACATCTGCGAGAAGGCGGGCCTGGAGAAGTTCCCGGATCTCCCCTCTGCTGGGGCGAGTGCCGACTATACGGCAGATGGTGGAATGTGCCTAGAGGCGTTCCACCTCTGCGGCGAGGCTCGCTTCCTCTTCCAGCGAAAGAGAAAGCCTGATGGGGGTATCCTCAGGGGGCGGGCGAGGGGGCTGCGGAAGAGTCCCGCTGAGGTGGGACGGGAGGAGCCTCCATCAGTGTCTGAAGCTTTGTCGAAGGCGAAGCGTAAACGGAAAGCCCTGCAGGAACCGAGCTGCACAAACGGCGGAGCCAGGAATGGCGGAGGAGGGGGAGAACAAAGGGGGGCGGAAAGAAAGTGAGGGGAGGGAACTACAAACAAAGGCGGCAAGGGCAGGGGGGGCGGAAGAGAGACGGAGCAGGGGGGTTGGCTGGCGCGAAGAAAAAGGGAGCAGAGGCGGGGGGGGGGGGGGGGCGCGAACGAGCAGAGGCGGGGGGGGGGGGGGGGGTTTGGCGCGAGTGAGCACAGAGCACAGGTGCCGGGAGGGGGGGCTGGCGCGAATGAGCACAGGCGGCAATGAATAGAGGCGGGAGGGCTCTAAAGAGTAGAGGCGGGGGAGAGGCGAGGGCAGAAAGGAGGCGGGGAAGGGGTGAGCGTGCAAGCTGCAGCGCGAGCAGGGGGGAGCGGAAGCTTCAGCGAGCGATCGGACTCTACTTCGAGCTATTTGTTTGGTACTATACTCATTTGTACATGGACATCATCTGGTTCTTGGAACCCATGGAGCATTGTATTTGTTAAATACTCCCAATAAATATATCATATATTGAGGGGGGGTCGGCCCGTTCCGGCCCCAGTGCTGGTGTCCATTTATCTCGTTTCATTTCATTTCAATTTTAAGTTGTTATTAAGTTGTCCATTTCAAATTGTGGTATTAAGTTGTGCTATTACGCGTGTGGGTGTCCAACGGAGTCTTCCCCACTTGACGGGATCGGTTTCATTGGTATCAGAGCACGGTTGTTTCCCTCTTCCTAGTGGGGAAATGAACCTGTGTACTGGACACCCCGCTTTTAGCACACAACACAATGGACAGCCAAGGCAACCCTTTGGAAGTGCCAAATTCGAGGGGTCCATCTAGTGCCTCTCGTGGGTCTGATGCTCTGTGAGGAAGGCACAAGCCCCTTCCTAGTGGGGAAATGAACCTGTGTACTGGACACCCCGCTTTTAGCACACAACACAATGGACAGCCAAGGCAACCCTTTGGAAGTGCCAAATTCGAGGGGTCCATCTAGTGCCTCTCGTGGGTCTGATGCTCTGTGAGGAAGGCACAAGCCCCTTGAAAGGGTAAATGATAGTGAATCAAAGGAACAACTGTCTCGAGGAAAGACAGTCATGCTTGAACAAGAGCCTGATGCAATGAGGGCTGAAATGGAACATATGAGAAAACTTTTGCAGGCACAAGAGCAAGAGTTAAAATTTTTGCATGAAGATCCCCATGTGCAAAGTGCCATTGAAGCTAGGAAAGCTGATGCAATGGTAGATGTAACCTTTGAGTCTATGGCACGGGAAGTGGGCAAGAAGCCAAGGGAGTTGGCACTCGCCTACCTCCTCCGCAAAGGTGACATCAAAGAGGGGGACGACGGAGAGCTGAAATTCAGAAATCCACCTCGCTTGAAGCATGGAGATCCCGCATCTCATAGGTTGAGGTCTTTTATGCAAAAGGAAGAGGTGACAGTCACCTCTTGACATGCATCTTCTCCACAAGGCACAAAGCCTGACAGATATATGTATACTAGCACTCATGGAGGGCATGAAGGTCACATGCATGCAAGACATGTATCCCATGGTAAGGGTGACAGGTTTGCTTCTAGAAGAATTTTTCCTTCTGAATTGTCTCATGGAGAGACAATGTCTTATGCAGGTAAGTCACATGCATCAGAGTTTCAAGTTCATGGAGCACATGCCACCGTGCCTCATGAAACTTCTATGATGGCCCATGGAGCCCATGCAGATAGGGCTGCCCCGTTGGATAAGGGGAAAAGAAAAAGAGAAGACCATGAGCCTCATGCCAGAAAGCTCAAGGAATTTAAAGCAGGTGACAAATTTGTTAAGTTTGATGTCTTTCATGGAGAACATGATGCTTCTAAAGTGTTAGCATTTGTGGCACAGTTCGACATTGCTTTTAGCGATGAGGACTTCACCGAAAAGTCTAAAGTACGCCATGCTAGCATGTTTTTGAAAGGGACCGTTGCCCATTGGTGGATCACTGAAAAGATCACCAAGGATCCCATTTGCACCTGGAAGGAATTTAAAGACAGATTCTATGCTCAGTTTTTGCCACCAAATGCGGAGCAAACTCTCACTCAAAAGTGGGACAGGTTGGAGCAAAGAGATAATGAAAGCGTGCAACAGTATGTTAACAAGTTCTGGAAAGTGTTGTTAGAAGTAACTCCCTTTATGCAAATCACTGAGGATGAAAGAAAAAGGAAGTTTCGCTCTGGATTACAACTAGCATATCGTTCGGGCATTGAATTGCACCCGAAACATACTTTGCAACAGCTCGCAGCTTTTGCTCTTGCTATGGAGCAATTGGTGCTCAAGATTAAACAGGATCAAGGAGGTTCAAAGGGGAAAGACATGGCTGTCCCAAATCTGCAAAAGGGTGGACAGCCACCTAAAAAGAACTTCCGGGAGACCTACAAGGGTGGTAAAGCTGAAAATAACACATCTAAAGATCAGGGCCCAAGGAAGAACAAATTCGGCTTAACCTCGGAGCAAAGAGAGCAATATGCCAAGGATGGAAAATGCTTTTCTTGTGGTAGCAAAGACCACATGTTTCGACAATGCCCTGACCGCAAACCTAAGCAGGAGGACAAGCAGACCAAGGCTAATGTACATGCAGTTCTTGATGTGCAAGGAAATACAAGTCATGATGCAAAAGAGCGAATGGTTTGCAAGGCTTGGGGGCAAATCAAGGATCAGCGCGCCTTATTCATGTTTGATGACTGTGCAACCGATAACTTCATCTCTATGCAAACGGCAGCTGCATTGGGTATTGAGGTTGAGAACATGGGACCTCATATTGAAGCCGAAGCTGCATTTATTGGTAAAGAGGTGCAGGTTACTCCATTGATAGGGAAGTTGTGCATCCATATCCAGGACTACCTTGATAATGAACATTTCCTAGTTGCTCCACTAAATGGATGTGATGTATTGTTGGGCAAGCCGTGGCATCATAGGCTTGAGCCCCGCAAAGAGTACAAGACCAATATGATTTCTTTTATGCATAAAGGCCGCATGTATTTTATTGATGCTGGCAAAGAAGGGGATTCGATCCCACTTGTATCACACATCCAAATTAATAAAGCAATGAAAAAGAGTCTTTCTATAAGAGATCAAGATTTATAAAATAACTCAAAGACTAAAGTTAAAGCCCAAGGGTGAGCACCTGTCACGCGACAAGGTAGTGAAATCATTGAGAGCTTCACCAATTCTGTCCATGAACTCATAAAGCAGCCCAATGGTACTTCCCTCCATGTCTGTGAGCCGAAGGACACTATACATGGGCTGAAGTGCCTTCACAAGTCCCTCTGCATCCTGCCACCAAGTATCTCTCATGACCATACGAGAGAATGCTATAGACTTGGGCTCATCCTTGTCCTCCCATACTGTCCATTCACGACACACAACAATGCGTAATAAGCCATGTCGCACTCTCACTAGTCTCTCCACCACAATAAACATATATGCAAACCGAGTTTTGGAGGGCTTTAGAAGCTCAAGATCACTATTGGCCCTGTACATGCTCAAAACCTTTGGCCTCTTTGTGACAAAGTTCACCATGGTAGATGCAGCTGAAAATACACGACTCACCCAATCAAGCTTTCCCACATCCTCAATCATCAAGTCAAGGCTGTGTGCTGCACAAGGTGTCCACACAATCTTGGGGAACTCCTCCTCTAACATCCTGCCCATGGATACACAATTGGACCCATTGTCCATGATCACCTGCACAATGTTATCAGGCCCAATTTCATTGATTGCCTGGCGCATGTGGGACATAATGAACTCCCCTGTAACCACTATCCCTGGCACCGATGCATCTATGGCACGAATGAACATTGTGCCTTTGCAGGAGGACACAAGAATGTTGTAGACATTTCTCTTCCGCGCATCTGTCCATCCAACACAAAGCAAAGTACAACCATACTTTGCCCAAGTGGCCTTGAGAGGCTCCATCTCCATCTCCACAGCCAGTTGCTCCTTGCGAAGCTCAGTAGTGCGCAATGTCTCGTAGGAGGGGCCATCCCACTCACACCCAATGCAGGAGATAGCTCTCATTGCCTTCTTCCATCGAGGAGTCCTGACAATATGGAAGGATAATCCACATTGAATAAACAACTTCATCAACTCCCTCGTTGCCTCTTTCATGGCAGCCTTTTGCATCCCTGCCTGTACATGTCCTTTCTTGAACACTGGAAGACTAGTTCTTTTGGCTCGAGGTGCCGAGCTAGAACCACCTGTGAAGGTCCGGGAAAGGATTAGGGTTAGCACACAGTAGAGCAAACACACACACACAGTGAGAGAGAGAGTGAGTCGTGCAGCTCCTATGATTCTATGCTAAAAATGAGGTACAATCCCACCACATAAAGGTGACCCTAAAAGATAAGGGTTCACATGGGCCGGCCATAAGTGTGCCGGGTGGACCAAATAACTAATAAACTGAACTAGAGTGAACTGGGGGAAAAAACCTCCACTAACTGAAGTAAAAAGTGCCCCAGTGGTCCTAGACTGATCACTAGCACTCCCGTGGGTGCATACAGACGTGTAAAACCCAACAAACCCCCCTGGAGTGATATGTGATCACTGTAAATATCAAGCACCAAGAGGCTGTAAGTGCAAGGCAGTGCGAAAAGCCTCGAACTTTTCTCTGGAAAGTGCCTTGGTGAAGATATCGGCCACATTCTGATCTGTAGGACAGAAGATCAGACTGATATCACCTGCATGGAGTCTCTCCCGAACAAAGTGATAGTGGATCTCGATGTGTTTCGTGCGAGCATGAAACACAGGATTCCTGGCCACTGCAATGGCACTCTGACTGTCACTGTAAATGGTAGTAGACTCCTCTACTAATACATCCATATCAGCCAATAACCTGCGTAGCCAAATGCACTCCACTGTAGTAGTGTATGCGGCTCTGTATTCTGCCTCACAAGATGAACTGGCAACTGTGGTTTGTTTCTTGCTTAACCATGAAATGCATGAAGAGCCAAGAAAGAAACAAAACCCACTCGTGGAACGGCGAGAGTCAAAATCACCTGCCCAATCTGAATCACTGTAAGCATGTAGAGGCATAGACCCCCCTGTGGCATACCATAGGCCAAAGGTCTTGGTGCCCTGCAAGTAACGGAATACACGCTTGACAGCCTGCCAATGTGACATATGTGGGCTGTGCATGAATCTGCTGAGCTGAGAGACTGCAAACTGAATATCTGGCCTCGTATTACACAAGTATATGAGGCAGCCCACAGCCTGTGCATAGGTGGTAACATCAAAAGAATCACTGTCATCATGGATGGACAGTTTCAGCCCCGTTTCCATAGGAGTGCTCATGGGCTTGCAATCCTGAAATTTAAACTTTCTCAGAAGTGTATCCACATACTGAGATTGCATCATACCAATACCCCTATCATTCTGCACAAACTGGATGCCCAAATAGTAATGTAAAGGCCCCAAATCAGACATGTCAAATGTCTGTTGCAATACCCTCTTGAAAGCTGCAATTTCATCGTCATGTGATCCCATAAGCAAGAGATCATCCACATATAGACTGATGATCAGCAGATATGTCAATGTTTTTTTAACATACAAAGTGGCTTCGGATGGACTATTCACAAAGCCCTGGTCAAGTAGGAAGGCATCTATCTTTGCATACCAAGCTCGAGGAGCTTGTTTCAAACCATACAAGGCCTTTTTCAACCTGCATACTTTGCCTTCATGACCATGTGCTGCAAAACCATGGGGTTGCTGTACATAAACTTCCTCCTCGAGGTCCCCATGCAAGAATGCAGTCTTGATGTCGAGTTGGTGAACAACCCAACCATGATGTGCACCCAATGCGGTTACACAACGAAGTGTTGTCATACGGGATGTAGGAGCAAAAGTCTCCTCATAATCAATGCCCTTTTTCTGAGCATAGCCCTTAGCTACGAGACGGGCTTTGTACCTGTCAATAGAGCCATCTGCGTGTCTCTTGATCTTGAAGACCCATTTGGTACCAATTGCTCTTTTGCCTTTGGGCAAATCAACTAAATCCCATGTGTGATTCTTTTCAATAGAATCAAACTCAGCCTGCATGGCTGTTTTCCAATGCACATTTTCACATGCATCCTCATAACTATCAGGCTCATCATCATCCTGTAAACTGGCTGCCATAACCATGTCAATGTCAATAACATCTGCATGCTCAAATGACCTTGTCTCTCTACGAGTGCGGCCAACAAGAGGTGCCTCAAGATGGCTGTCCTGCAAGGTACGAAGATACCATCTCGGTATCGGCCTTGCCCCCTGTGTTGCAACGGGTTCTTGAGGTACCATGTGCTGAATATTCGGTTCAGCTCTTGGCTGATTTTCAGCATGCATAGGTGGACCAACCGGCTGAATTTCAGCATCATGTACTTGTTGCCCATCTGTGGAATAGAAATCCATAGGCAGTAGGTTTTCAAAGACATCATTTGTAGCCTGAGAAGCATCAAAATCAGCAATGGATAATTCTGATTTTTCATCAAAAATCACATCCCTGCTGACAAACAACTTCTTGGAGGAGGGGTCGTACAACCGGTAACCTTTGCTTTCACGGCTGTACCCCACAAACAAGCATTTAGTGGCCTTGTCATCTAGTTTCCTTCGCAACTCTTGCGGTACGTGGGCATATGCAACACACCCAAAAGTACGGAAATGTGACACTGTAGGCTTGCGATCATACCAAGCCTCAAAAGGTGTCAATGTCTTCAGTGCCTTGGTAGGGCATCTGTTCAATACATGACAAGCACACATGATGGCCTCCATCCAAAACACATGTGGTAGCTTCTTGCCCTTAAGCATGCAACGGGCCATCTCCATAAGTGACCTGTTCTTTCTTTCCGCTACCCCATTCTGCTGAGGGGTGTACCTTGTAGTGTACTGATGCTGAATACCTTTTCCAACGAGGTAAGAATTCAGCCGGGAAGACATGTACTCCCCCCCTCTGTCTGACCGTAGGGTCTTGACTCTACAACTAGAGTCAGTCTCTGTAAGTGCAACAAAAACCAGAAATGCATCATAGACCTCTGACTTTCTAGTCAAAGGGTACACCCAACACATCCGAGTGAAATCATCAATGAATGTGGCAAAGTAGAAGTAGCCACCCAATGATTTGGTCTGCATCGGACCACACAAGTCACTGTGTATGAGCTGCAATTTCTGTGTTGCCCTCAAAGCTTGATCACGGGGAAAAGAGAAGCGATGCATTTTGCCCAAAATACATCCCTCGCATATGTGATCCAATGGTTTCTCCAATAGAGGTAAATCTCTGACCATAGAATGTCTCTGAAGCAACAATAAGCTGCCATAATTGACATGCCCCATGCGTGCATGCCACAACTCCGCATCTACCATAGATGGAGTACGATCAGTGAGTACATAAGCGGACTGATCTATAGGCTGAAATGTATCAAGCTGATACAACCCATGGCTCAATGTGCCAGTAAGCAGTAGACCTTCCGTCCCCTTGCTTCTGACAATACATCTATCGTCATCAAAACTGACATGCAAGCCACACTGTGCCATAGAAGAAATGGAGAGCAAGTTCTTCTTGATGCCTGGCACAAATAAGGCATCCTGTAGGCGAAGAATGGAGCCATCAATGGCTGTCAACTGGATCTCTCCTATGCCACGAACTGGGTAGGATGCATTGTTGGCACACTGAACTGACTTGCCAACAGGGGCAGGGCTTACATTACAAAACAACTCTCTGCGAGATGTGATATGCTTTGAAGCACCACTGTCAAAGTACCATGTACGAGCATGATCTGTCATACTGAGAGCATGTAAAGAGGGTGCATAACTGCAAGTATAGAAGCAATAATCCCTGTCTACTGCATAGGAAGCAGTCTCAGTGGATGCTACGGAATGAGAGGCATCTGTGGCAGACATCCCTGACTCCTTGTCCTTCTTCTCCTTCTCTTTGGCAATCCTCTTCCTGCAATCTATGATATAATGGCCTGGCTTCTTGCAATAGTGACACTTGCCCTTCTTCTTGGGCTGTCCATCAGACCCTTTAGTGTCCTGTGAGGAGCCACCACCACCTGTACCTTTTGACTTGGGCTGAAACTTGCCCTTGCCTTTATGATCAGCAGCATAAGCTTTATCGGCAGCTGCCTGATCCACCCCCAAGTTCTTCCTCGTTTGCTCTTCCTGCAACAACAACCCAACCAAGTCTTGGAACGTCAACGGTTCCCGGGCATGTCGCATGGAAAGAGAAAGAGAAGTATGAAAAGAGAGGTAGGATGGTGGCAAAGAATCCATAGTCCTTGAGACTATCTGTGCATCTGACATAATCTCATCTACATTGATGAGTTGCTCACGCAAATCCTGTATTTTGTTCACATGTGAACTCATTTCCTCTCCTTCATGCATCTTGACATTCTCCAATTCCTTCTTTAAGAAGGATATACGAGCCTCATTCCTGGCTGCATACATATGTTCCAATGTCGTCCACGCTATCCTCGATGTACCCGCAGACCGGATATGAGGAATAATGGAACGTTGGACCGACAAAGCAATCAATGAGAGTGCCTGTGCATCCCTCGAATCCCAAGCCTTTTGGGCGTTTGTCCTTTGAACTGGGGCTACCTGCACCTGTACTCCTCTCCCACGAGCACCCCCCTGCGGAGGAGTCTCTGGGGCAATAGGAACTGGACGTGCCTCGTCCCCACTGACATAATCCCAAAGATTCTTGGCGACCAACACATTCTTCAGCATGAAACTCCACAAGGAATAGTTTGTCCCATCAAGCTTGTCCTCTTTGGACACAAAAGTGAACACATCATTCCCTGGAGCAGCCATTGTATGCAGAACAAATGCCTGCAAATGCCCAAATGTGTACAAACTCTGCTGGCAGACTTCCAAGCAGAAAAAAATACTCTACAAGAGTATCAACCTGTGTGCAAAGAACAAAAACCCTCAAAAATTGCCTGCAAGCTGTGTCCTTTGAATGTGCTTTCAATGCACCAACTGACCAACCTTGCAGCAAGTAAACCCTGGAAATGCCCAAAAAAATGCTGCACCCAACTGCTTTGCAAATACCTGCACCCAAATGTTCTGCCAATGCCTGCAGAGACAATCTACAGAAGGAAAACCCAAACTGAAGATTCACTTACAGGTACATATGCAGGTGCTGATGACAGACAGCTGGCTTGGCTGAACGTCGAGCTGAGCTGTAGCAGCTGGAGCTGGAGCAGTTGTACGGCGCAAAGCTGCAGGAGGGCAGCGTAGAGTATGCAGGAGGGCGGCGACTGTACGGCGCCTGGAGACAGCAACAGGCGGTGGCCTGGTCTGCTGAGTTGCTGGCGGCGGCGACTTCTGGTCAAGGGCAGAGCTGTTGCAACAGTACGGGCTGCTGTCAGGCAGTACGGGCAGACACAGCAGCAGTACGGGCAGCTCTCTCTGATGGCGGGCTGCAGCAGCAACTGACGACGGGTACTCTCCAGGCTCTGATACCAAATGAAGGTCCGGGAAAGGATTAGGGTTAGCACACAGTAGAGCAAACACACACACACAGTGAGAGAGAGAGTGAGTCGTGCAGCTCCTATGATTCTATGCTAAAAATGAGGTACAATCCCACCACATAAAGGTGACCCTAAAAGATAAGGGTTCACATGGGCCGGCCATAAGTGTGCCGGGTGGACCAAATAACTAATAAACTGAACTAGAGTGAACTGGGGGAAAAAACCTCCACTAACTGAAGTAAAAAGTGCCCCAGTGGTCCTAGACTGATCACTAGCACTCCCGTGGGTGCATACAGACGTGTAAAACCCAACAACCTGCAACACCACCTGCAACCTCACCACTGGTATCTTTCTCTCTGATACTGCGAGTCCTCTTGAAGACACTTTGACGTGCTTCAGGCTCTCCCAGATTGGGGATATCCTCAAGGGGGATACCTAGCTGCATGGCCTTCCAAGTCTTGAGGCTATCATAGATTTCTTGTGGCACATGCTTACATGGCCCAATGCCGAAACCCTTTGTTTGTGAGAAATGTGCCTTCAACCTGGTGACACTGCCATGGTGCTTATCAGCACAAAAGTTGCATTTCCACTTTTCGGAGCCTGAGCCACCATATCTAGACTCGAAGGTGACATTGTTCCAAAGAGAATCACCTGTTCGAGGCATCCTACAAGACGAGGATAAATGTAGATTGTTGGCCCTGCAAGTGCGACACCGTGGAAGATATGCCATAAATATTGATGGAAGAGAAAAAAGTGTGCTGTTTTGTGAGTTGTGCAGAGAAAACCAACTTAAAGCAAAACAGGACTTTACCCCTTTGGAAGACCTCCACAAGGCCCAAGGACACCAAGGAGCTGGGGGTCGACAGATGCGATGGAAGGACAAGAAGGATGGCACGCAAATCGGCGAACTCGCATGCGGCGGCCACTGGGAAGCGTGATAATATGCGCCGTACGAATCCAGGAAAGAAACGTTTTTTAAGGTTTTCAAAAACTGCATGTTTTGTGAAACGCGTTTCATACTGTAGAAACGTTTCGTACGTTTCAAAAGTGTATGAAACGCGTTTCTATGCAACACTGGTATGTGCTCAACCTGAGAAATGAAAAAAGCCAAGATGCGCACACATGCATCTCCTTCTTGCTCATCCTTTGGTTTTGAACAAGCCTCTTCCTCATAAGGCTTCTCTGGTTTCGAAGGAGCCGCCTCTTTGGATTGCTCCTCCAAGGTACTGAGACAATCCTTTGCGATGTGCTCGGTGGAACCACAATTGAAACATTGACCAGCTAGACGCTTGATTCAGAACTCCTCCGAGAGAGTCGTGTCCCTTGCGACTCTTCCCCACTAGAATTGTTGCTATCCTCCATGGCTTGAATAGATTCATCTTCTTGCCTTTTTGCTACTGGACTTTGTGTAGAGTTCTAGACTTGGAGCTCCCTTACTTCTCAAGGGTCGTAGGAAGACAATCTGCGTCGGAAAGATCATGGGGTCAATGTGCACAAACATCGTCATGCAAGGATAGTTTCAAATCATCCATACAACGCTCAACTTGCTTAGACCATTGGGGGGATCGTTTGTCGAAGCATGAGCATAAGCTTCTAGAAATGTGCCATGTAGTGGGTTACCTGCTCATCCTAATGTTGGGCAAAGCGCTCCCATTGCCGCTTGAGCTTACGGTAATAGTCTTCAGGAAATGAGTAGTACCCCAACGTTGAGCCGGTGAAGGTGAACACGAAGTATCTGGTGAATCTGATGGAAAGGGACACTCCGTGAAGGAGACCGTTGGTGCGGATGATGTCTCTTATGGTGACTATGTGTGCGTGTAGAATGATGATTGTCGGACGGGGAGCGAAGCTCGTCTAGTACATCGTTACTTGCATCTAAAGGAGTGAAATCATCCTCCATAAAGTTTTGCCACTTTGTCCTTGGAATTGTTGGGAAGGATGAAAGCCTTTCACACTAAGACTGAGTGGGTGGAATAAGGGGGGTTACCCTACATTACAAATATTAGAAAGAACCTAAATAAATTACTTTTCCCAAACCGGACGTGTGCCACTCTTGGAGCTTACACGACAAATACCAGTAAGGGTGGGTGGGATAATGGGAGTCACCATACACCACAAATACTAGAAAGAACCCAAATAATTACTTCTCCCAAATCCGGACTTGTGCCATTCATGGAGCCTAGAGACTCTACCCTATCCAAACAGTCAACGCACATGGGTGGCAGAAATTTTCTGGTCACTTGGCTTTGGTACCAACTATAGAACACACTTGTGCCTATGTGCTAAGTTTTCCAGAAATAGAAAGAAGCGTGCGACAGAACTACACAGCACACTTAAGAGTCCTAAACTATTGTCTGTATTATGTACAAGAATGTGAAGTAATACAACTGAATCTCTAGTACAATGGATATGGGTGAGTGAAAACATCAACTGCAGCCCTGTGACCTACTTCACTGTGGCTAGCACTTCGTCTTCAGAGAAACGCTATGTGAAGTCCAGCACTGAGGAAAGCAGATAATTACGACGATTTGGCTACCCATGTATATATATACACCAATGCTACTATGCTACTGGTCGGTTTGTTTTATTATTGTCGGCCAGGTCGACGACCTGCCAGGTGTCGTGGCCATGTGGCACGTGCGCCTACCCAGGGGCTTGTACATTTGTACCACCGGTGAGGTGTCACAATTCAAATGTGTGTGTGTGTGTGTGAGAGAGAGAGAGAGAGAGAGAGAGGGGGGGGGGGGAGAATTTATTTCTTATAGCCATGGCTCTACTCAGCATGCCCCTCTGGTTCCATGCCAGGTAACAAGCTGCACCATAGCTGAATGTACAGGTCTACATTGTTTTTTGAACTAACATGGAATGTTAAGTGTACACTGTCTTGGTGTAAAGTTCTATGGACCTCTCATGATTCTACTGGCTGTTGTGTTGCAGCAATTGATCTGGTTGATGAGGCAGCTGCCAAGTTAAAGATGGAAATAACTTCAAAGCCCACTGCTTTAGATGAAATAGATAGATCAGTACTGAAGCTTGAGATGGAGCGCCTCTCTCTTACAAATGATACAGATAAGGCCTCTCGAGATAGGCTCAATAAACTTGAAACTGAGTTGGAACTGTTAAAACAAAGGCAGAAAGAGCTTACTGATCAATGGGAGCATGAGAAATCAGTCATGACTCGCATTCAATCAATCAAAGAAGAGGTATGATCTTGCTGTACCTGCTTCTATAGGTTCTCATTCTAAAAAGGGTCTTTACACACAGATTGATGGGGATTGGCAAGGGTTGAACGGGGGAGATTCCCCACCCTGGAGGGATGGGTAGTCTCCTGCCATGTAGTGGAGTAGTTGAAAGGTTTGAAGTTTCAAGGTGGTGGTCTTGAGTTGGAATCTCGCTTGAACTACAGCCAGGAGCGACCCGGAAGAAAAGAAGGGGTGAGCTCTTGCCCGCCCATGGGTGTGGATGAAAAAACATCTCCCCCTTTTTCACCTGGGTTTGTGTGTGTAAAGAGTCAAGATCCCAAGGGTGGGAAGCTAGGTCTAATCTGTGGAAGGTTTGTTTGAGGTTGGGACTAACGAAAGCGTGTGATTTTGAGTGAGAAGGTCAATGTGTTTTAGGGGTTTAATATTGAGTTTGTTGTCTTTATAATGCTTATTGTTTCTGCATGCCTTGGCAAATTTGAGAGCAGGTTGATCGTGTAAATATTGAGATCCAGCAGGCAGAACGTGATTATGACCTTAATAGGGCTGCGGAGCTTAAATATGGCAGTCTAATGTCCCTCCAGAGGCAATTGGAGGCAGCAGAGAAGGCATTGGATGAGTACCAGAACACAGGCAAGCCTATGCTCAGAGAAGAGGTGACAGGTAATGACATCTCTGAGATTGTTAGCAAGTGGACTGGGATTCCAGTTTCAAAGCTTCAGCAGTCAGAGAGAGAGAAGCTTTTGTATCTGGACGTGGAGCTACACAAGAGAGTCGTGGGACAAGATCCAGCAGTGAAGTCTGTTGCTGAAGCAATTCAACGCTCACGTGCAGGGCTATCTGATCCCAATAAGCCTATTGCTAGTTTTATGTTTATGGGTCCAACAGGAGTGGGTAAGACAGAGCTAGCTAAAGCCCTGGCTTCATACCTGTTTAACACTGAAGAAGCACTTGTCCGGATTGATATGAGTGAGTATATGGAGAAACATGCTGTATCTCGCCTTATTGGAGCGCCTCCGGGGTATGTTGGCTATGAGGAGGGTGGGCAGCTTACTGAAGCTGTTCGAAGAAGACCTTATGCAGTTATTCTGTTCGATGAAATCGAAAAGGCACATTCAGACGTGTTCAACATTTTCCTCCAGATCTTGGATGATGGAAGGGTGACCAATTCACAAGGGAGGACTGTAAGCTTCAGCAACACGGTTATCATCATGACTTCAAACATTGGATCTCAATACATTTTGAACATGGAAGGTAGTAATGGATCAGTTGAAAGCACTTATGAGGCTATGAAGAACCGGGTGATGGATGTTGCAAGAGCAACGTTTCGTCCTGAGTTCATGAACCGTATTGATGAATACATTGTCTTCCAACCACTGGACCGTGAACAGATAAGCAGCATTGTAAAGCTACAGGTCATTACTTTTTCAATCTCTAGCCTCTTAATCTGGATTCTATTGTTTTTTAAGTCACATAGAGGAGATGAAATGAACACTTCAATTTCTGCTTACACATTTTCTGGTCCAAGGCAGCAAAGTTCAGGAAATGGGACTGGGTCCTGGGTTCTCTTGCTTAACACACTTCAATTTCCGTTTTACGTTTTCTGTTTGCTTTAGAGTGTTTCTGGCCAGCTTAAATTTGTATGATTAGCAGTCCATTAACTCCGAATGTTGGCCTAAACAGCTGGAGCGCGTGCAGAAGAGGTTGAAGGAAAAGAAGATAACTATCAAAGTGAGTGATAGTGCTGTGCAACTTCTTGGAAGCTTGGGTTATGATCCCAACTATGGAGCTAGGCCAGTCAAGCGTGTTATCCAACAGAATGTAGAAAATGAACTGGCAAAGGGCATCTTGCGGGGAGACTTTAAGGAAGAAGATACAGTATTTGTTGATACAGAGCTCTCTGCCTTTGCCAGTGGGCAGCTTCCTCAGCAAAAACTGGTTTTTCGTAAATTATCAGTCCCAGAGAGTACTACGCAAGATGTTGATGGTAAAGCTCTAGCACAGAATTGAGTTAAGATCTTATTGGAGTTGAGGTTCACGATGTAGGTACACCAAAAAAATGTTGTAAATGTTTTGAGAAACTACATGGTTAAAGGAATTACTCCGAAATGCTGTCAAAGCTTTGGCATTTTGTATATTATGTAATAATCTGAGATGTAGGCCTTTGGAACTTCAGTAAGATCATAGCAGAACTGTCTTTGGGCTGGCCAAATGGAATCATTCTGATTGCTAGTAAACTAGGTTGAATAGAGGATATTTTAGAACTGTCTGTACAGCTAGAAAATCAGATGCTGATTCCCCTTTCCCCACTTTCCTCCTTGTCCTCCTCTGCTTACAGGTTACCATGCCTCATGATACCAAGATCCAGTGGGAATGGCAGCCTAGAGCCGCTTTAGATGGTGATCCAGTAGTTCATTGTTGAGTGTCTCTGATAAGCACAAGATGACAGCCGGAGCCGAGTATTCAACTGCGATTGGAAATCTACAGTTGGCAAGAGCAGAGACATTTTCCAGAAGAGCGAGTGCTACTTGGACCTAATGTGCTCGTAATCCTATGCTAATACCATACTAGGCATTGGCACCCTAATAGCAAAGAGATATTTTGGTCCCATATATATTGGGGAGGGCTTTGCAATTCTTCTTTGTGCTCTTGGAATTTTTCTACTATAGCTGCGTGACCCACCTTGGTTGACTTGGGGCTAGCTATAACGCTGTCTTGGGAGATGCGGACTACATTAGGCCACCCACCCCTACCATCACTGCGATAGACGATTCCCAAACCATGACCGTTGATTGATTTGTTGGAGCTGAATTTTATTTTGGAATTAAACTTGTGTCTTGCAAGTTTTATGTAACCCCTGCAGTTACTATGAAAGAGAGCATCATCCTCTCAAGGGGATGGATTGCAGCCATTGATTGTGTAATCAGTTGATAGAAAAGAATGCAACACTCCAGCTTCCCTATGGGATGGTTACCGTACCCTTGGTGGATGAGGGCACCCCAGACTAACATTCCCCCCCGTCTCGTCCTCAACTTAGAATGTTACGGGCTACTAACTTGTTTTTTAGCAAGTCAGCAAGCAACCTAGTGACGTTTCCTTATCAGCTGGTGAAGGTTTTTCTAATGACAATGCTTGGAAACATATTTTACTATAACAAGTGAGGGTATAGTTACTGTACTCTGCAGGGGAAGGTATATGGTTATGAGGACCTTCAATGTTCTGACCTCACAAACCAGTAAGAGTTCCCTTTTTGGACTATAACACGATGCTTGTCCTTGAAGCACTTGAAATGCTGTAGCCTTTCACATGATTTTTAGTGAATATTTTGTAACTTTTGCCTTACACATCAAGAAAAAACGGTAACATCAAAGGTTTGACGGGCATCTCTTTTTTCCATAGGCTTTCATCGCCACTTTTTAATGCAATCTTCTATTTTTGGTAAGAGGCAACTTACCAGCTTGCTTACCTTCATTGCAGCAGTCGGGGTGCCATTTTTGTCTGTCCTCTCTCTTTCTCTTCAATCTGCCTGCTCTTGTGCTTTCTGTTGCTTAGCTTTTCTGAAGAGGACGATGAGGAGGGAAAGAAGAGGGGGAAGAGAGATGGCAACTGTAGAGAGGAAGGCGATTATAGAGGGGAAGGAGAGAAGGCGATTGTAGGGTCCATCTCATATACTACAAACAAGGTCTGCAAATTAACGCTAAGTTTCAATCTTTAGCTCTCCCTATCCATGAGCATGGCTTCCCTCCTCCATATCGTGGTCCACCTTTGGCGCGTCCCGCAACTGCTACGATGTCCACTCCTTGTCCTGTTACCCTCTCTACAGTCAGCTTTGCCATCTTTACTCCTCCCCCCTGGTAGTTTGTGAATAAATTACAAGGGGTGCTTGGTCTTCATTTCCATGCGGAGCATTTTGCATCATAACGTGATTCAATTTTTTCGACTCGGGTGAAGATAGATTTGGTGTCTAGCATCTATAAGCTGGGGTGTGCACATTAAACGTTAGTGTTTGTCTTGGTGAACAATATTCTTTGTGGGGACAGAAGGTCCAACCACATTCCATTGATTTAGGGAGATGGAGAAAAGGTTGGGGAGGTGGAGTGAATCTCGGGATGTATTGGTGTTACACTCACCCACCATTTTTTGTGATAATAATCTAAGTGGTTGCTTTGTGTGTTCTCAAGTGTGTTCACCTAGTAAAGCTTGATTAAAGTGGGATTAACTTGTTTTTTAGTGAAGTTTTGCTTAGTGGTATTAACATCTTGTGTAGTGTACTTTCACATTGTGTGTGTTTCTTGCTTAGTGGAAACCTTGATTTTGAGGTTGGTATCAAAGCGACCTTCCTTGGGAGCTGCTTCTAGAGCAAGTGCATGCAAGTGGATTGGTTGAAATTCATCTTTGTGGAGCTTCTTTGTGATTGCATTGAGACAGCCTCATTACTTTGTGGAAGACTGGTTCCTTGTGAGCATAGTATTCATCCTGAGAGAGAGAGAGAGAGAGAGAGAGAGAGCTTTTTTTTTTTGGTGTGCCTGCTACTGACCACCACAGATTCCACACACAGATTTGTGCTTTGCTTGCTGCATACCACACGTCTCTCTCTCTCTCTCACTCACACACACACACACACACACACACACACACACACACACACAATTTGAAGAGGCTCTCTTAGAGACATATACAGTGAGGAGAGTAATGTGTATTGTGAGAGTGCTACGTAGCTTGAGAGTTACTACTTATGCATCTCATCTTGAAATATAGTCATTTAAGTAGCTTGAGAGTTACTACTTATGCATCTCATCTGGAAATATAGTCATTTAAGTACTCAAATCGGATGGTAGACATTTGCGTAGACAAATGTGAAAAACATTCATTTATAGCTGTTTTTTTTTCTCTTTTTTATAATCCATGGCTAGAAATATGTTAAAACTCTACTTATATACTCTTTTCTTAACAAATTGTAAAGGCACTTTGAATATTTTAATAGCATAAATTGATTTGCAATGCTCCAATTTATAAATCATAATATTTAACAAAATAACTCATAGCCTCCATTTGGGTCACCCTCGACTATAATTCATAGACTTTGTGTTATCTTTGAGGAGTCCATGTGATCATTGTACTTTGTGATTCTGTATGATGTAGCACTCTATAGCTAGGACATCTAGAAAAACCAATCTACACTAAAATCCCATGATTATTTAGTGTTTGAATCTACCATGGAGAACTAATCACCTCAGAGTGATACCTACCATTCATACCCCATAATCACATGCATAAGCATTCTTTACCTTGTTGACCAAAATATATATTCAAAACTCAAATGGGATTCACAATTAATAAAAGAGAAATCATATAAGCATTCTGTACCTTGTTGACCAAAATATATATTCAGAACTCAAATGGGATTCACAATTAATAAAAGAGAAATCATATAAATAATGAAAGGAATAAAAGAGATTCACTTATGTTTTCACTCCTTGTTGTCCATATATACCATAGATGCACCTTGTTATGTCATGTAGTCTTCCTTCTAGCTAGAGAGTTGACTATCTTGAATCCAACAACAAATTGCTCGTTCTTCCATTTGGAGGTTTTTGTGGTGAGGTGGCTTTTGAGTTCTCTTGAGATATTGAGGGCATGGTCATTCTTCCATTTGGAGGTTTTGGTGGTGGTGCAATGGGCTTTGAGTTCTCTTGAGATATTAAGGGCATGGTCATTCTTCCATTTGGAGGTTTTGGTGGTGATGATGATTTACTGCTCTAACCTTCTGATCAAAATTTGTGCTTCGCCCACTGAGGCTTTGTTGGATGTGATTTCTTGTGTTCTGTTCTCTTCTCTTTTTCCTGATCTAGCCTTGTAGAGCTTTTTATAGGTTCTTACTTGCTTTCACAAGATTTTTTTGAGTTGCTTATGTTTGTGTGGTGTCCTTCTTCTCTTCCATCTTTTTGTTTGCTTCTACTTTGCCCCTTTCTTTTTCTTCAGACTCTTTCCTCCAAGATTCTTCCTCTCTTTTTTGTTCTTGTTCCCTTTGCCTCTTGTCGCTTTCTTCTTGGGTTTGTTCTTCCTTTACGGACTTCTCTAGCTTCGCTTTCTTTTTTACCTCCTCTCGTGCTTTCTTTTTCACCTATTCTTGGACTTTTCTTTCTGTTTCTCGAGCTTTCCTTTTTGCCCTATCTTTCTCTCCCCCCATTCTCCTTTTTCTTCTTTTTGGTCTTTTTGGCAATCCTTGTTTCTTTCCCAAACTTCTTGACTCATCCTCGGTTACTCCCTTCCCTCTTAGATAGTAGTTTTTCTCAGTAAGACTAGCCCCTTGGAATCCATTAAATCATACCCAAGCTTTCCGCGTCTACAAGCACTTTGCCCATTTTCTCATATATTCCTTATCTTCATTTCCCAATTTTTGAATAGCATCTTAACAAAGTTTACTATGTGGCCTCATTACCCTTTTAGGATTTTAACTGAGATGGCTTTGATTTCTTTCTTGAGTAGTATTCGAGAAGCGATGAACTAATAAAAAGAAGCCTCTCCTTGATTTTCCGTTGTGTCAAAATTAATGCCTTGGTGTGAGGCCTTCTGACTCTTGGGCCAGGCTTTTGCCAACATGATGTGATCTTCATCGTTGCCTGATTCCTCATCCTACAAGTAGACAAAGTCCTTGATGTTTTGTAATGACAGCTCCACTTTCCTGTGCCCTATGATAAGCGTGTATTTCCCCCTTGTAGTTGTAGTTGTCCACTGCTTCTTTTAACAATATTCAATCGAGGTGGGGAACCACTCTAGGTTGTAGAAGTTAGGCTACCTAGACAAAGTAGTAGATGGCCATCCCGTTTGCATCGTTGCCTTGGCTGCTGCAGGTAGAGGTAAGTGATTAACCAATACCATGACTACATAAAACACACTTCACAAAGTATTTGGTGGCAAACATTAAGCTTATAAAGCATGGCGAGTAAAATAGACAGAAAAAGAAATCACATAGATAGAAATAGTAATGAAAGCATCTATGCCATGGACACGTGACATTTTCTTGGCGGTGCTTGTATTTGAGTATTTAATATTTATGATGGATTTAAAGTTTATTGTCCTTCATCTCTCTTTGTACTACAAACATTCCCATAATGATTTATCGTGATGATTTTTCAGTTGAGGGGGTTGACTTTTGATTTCTTGAGCTGTTCCCCTTGATTCTTCACCATGCCGAGATGATTCTTTTTCGAGTTTGGCACATGTTCCTTTTTTTTTTTGGACCTTTAGTTGCTTTGAGTGCTATCGTTAGCCTCTTGGCTTTCCATTCTTCCGAGCTCCTTTCTTGGTTGTGTGTAGTCTTGGAGTTGTGATTGTCTTCATACCTTTCCCTATACGGGTAGAGTCAAACTTGAACCACCATGGGAGTGTAGATCTCAATTTTACTTGCATTGTAAAATCTTCATAAAATATTTCCTGTAAGATCAACTAATTTCACACTCCTAGTAGTGTACATGTGGTGCACTCTATATGGTTCTGACCAAGCTATTTTGAGGTTTAGCTTTTGGTGTTCTAGCCTAGATTGGTACAACAGTACTAGATCCCCCTTCTTAAACTAGTACTAGATCCCCCTTCTTAAACTCTCGTTCCTTGATGTGCTTATCGTGCCATTCTTTTCTCCAGTTTTGTGTTACCTGTTGAGATCATTGTGCCCGAATCCTTATTTCATCAAGCTTGGTGCGCTAGTCTAGTCTCTCTCGGCTAGTAGTCTTAGACTTGGGATCAAAAACTCCAAGGGAACCATCGCTTTAAGACTATAGACTAGCCTTAAGGGTGTGTGGCCTATTGTGGCTTTGTAGGTTGTTCTATAGGCCCAAAGTGTGGTCATTAACCTTTTATCCCAATTATGTGGTTTGTTTGCATAATTTTGGTTAGAATTCCCGTGAATTTTTCATTTTTGCTCTTGGCTTACTCATTATACATTGGATAATGTGGTTTGATGTCTTGTGCACTATCATGAACTCTCCTACCAACTTTTCTATGTCTTTGTTTAAGAAGTGAGTACCTTGATCAATTACAATTTCAATTGTATGAACCAAGCTGTGTTCTGAACCGAGTTGTTTGAGCCTTTGCTTCCGTCCACTTGGTAACATAGTCTATTGTGACTATGATATACTTGTTTTGCCTCAACGTCACTCTTTTGAAGGCTCCTATGAAGTTCAACCCTCACTTCATGAATGATTCTAAAGCTTGTATGGGTTGTAGAGGCATCGTGTCTCTTGGCATGGGCCTCCCTATGCTTTGGCATTGGTCACACTGGCTGTAGTATTTATGCATGACACAGTGTACACATTGCTTCACCAATAGCCATCTTAGAAGATTGAACTCTGGGCTATAGTCTCAAAACCCATATACAACCTCTAGATGGTCTCTCCAGATAGTCTTGAAATAGCTTCTACGACGACTAGCTAGTTATAAGCTTCTTGGCGGAACACATCTACAGAGCACCATGTCAGCGCGGAGTTGATAAAGCTGTCCCTCAATGATTGTGAATTTTGTTGATTTTGATAGTAATGCCCTCTTTTGGTTTGAAGTCAATTCTTCTTGCATCTCTCTTGTGGCGGTTAAGTACTACATGACTTCTTGCCATTTTGGTTCTATTGCTGAGGTTGAGAAGAATAGTTCTATATTTAGAAATTGATCCCTCACTTATCCTCCCTTGGTGTTTTCTCCAAATGATCTTGAGAGAGGTAGTCAGTGCCACAAAGTGTTTTCCCAATTTATGGATGATTTTAAAGTTAAATTCTTTTAGAATTAACACATATGTTAGCAGCCTTCCTCCTTGGATCACCACCTTGATTACGTATAATAATGTCTATTGGTGATCAACATAAAATAAGAAGAAATTTCCCAGCAAGTAGTGCCTTCATTTTTGGACACTATAAACCATTCCTAGAGCTTCTTGTTTTGTGGTGGTATGAGATTTCTCTCTGTACAAGAATTTACTACTTGCAAATTATATTGGGGAATCTACATTCCCCTCGAGATGAGTTAGTATTGTTCCTATGGCTAACCTTGATGCATCTACATGAATATGGAAGATTATATCCCATCTAGGTTGCCTAAGGATCGGTGTATTGATGGTGATTGCCTTGAGTGTATGGAATTCCAATTCCTCACACTTCCCCTCCTAGGTAAACTTGATATCTTGATTTGTGATTTCATACATTCCATCATATACCATTGGAAAGTGGATGGGAAATTGCAAAGGCCAAATGGCATCACTTAGTACATATATGCTCCCCATTCGTTGATGAATGCGGTTTTCTATCGGTCTTCTAGGGCTATTGAAAATTGATTATATCCACTATATGCATCCATGAAACTATACATTTTGTGCCCAGCTTCCTCATCTAGGATAGTATCAATGAATGGTAATGGAAATGGATCTTTAACTATTTGGGCATTTAGTTTCCTATAGCCAACACATACCCTAAGTTTTTTATTTTTCTTAGACACTATAACTATAGGAAAAAACCATTCACTACCAGATACTTCTGGAATGAACCCTACTTTGAAAATATTTTCCTTTATCTTCTTAGTATTGTTGGGATTCATTCAATAGCATTGAATTCTTATCGATCTAGCATCTGCTTTTCAATGGAATCTAGTGTTTGGTGTTGGCACACCTCGGGGTTTACACCCTTGAGGTTTATGTGCACCCAAGCGAAGACATCATTGAAATTGTGAAACAAAGCTATCATCCCTTAAAATTTTATGGCAAGTCTTTGTGCATGATTGCTCATCCTCTAAACTTGAGTTTAGTTCTAGAGTTTCTTGGTCACTTGGTACTGTCCATGCTTTTTGTTCTTGGGGGCTTCCCTTTCGGTCATGTTCTTCACTTCCCTTTCCCCTTCAATTGACTCTCAAAGTCTCTCAAGGTACATTTTTTGCTGCTCTTTTGTCACCTTAAGTCTACTGCTCTACTACCATATGATGCCATCAACTTTTCTTCTATGTCTTCCCCAAGCTCTTCCTTTCCTTCTACTCGGACCTTGATATCCTAATTTCTCTATTCTAATTTAGTAGAAGTTGTGATTGAGCCTCCTTTCCATAGTATTGCTAGTTGATTCTTATCTCAATCATGATGCATCACTTTTGTTGTTTTGAGCCGTGGCTCTCATAGTAGCATTGGGTGAGAAGTGCCCATGTCTAATACTATGAAGGTTATGTTGAACTTCATGCCTTCGATGTTTTACTATGGTACTTCTTATTCTATTGGGTTCCATCGTTCTGAGATTGGCCATTATGATTTTGAACGGTGCTTTCTTCATTTTCTTAACAACTCGTACGAGTTTGTTCATTAATGATCTTTATCCCTATTTACCCCAGCTCCTCCATCTATTATGATGGTTTGCTACCTCTTTTCCATTGCCTCTCACCTTAATTGTGGTGGCTATGTCATCTTGTATTAGTGTGTAGTGTTATCATGCTAAAAAAATATCAGGCTCACTCGGTAGCTTCCATTCTTCCATTATTGATGCTTTCCTTCCTCTCTCTAGATTTCTTGCTTCCCCTTCCTAGATTGTTTCCCCTTCCTTTGATATCCCCAAGTAGTTTAAACATCTTGGAGCCATTTTCATTAGCTCCCCAAGAGTAACGGTGAGCTACAGGATTTTGAACTGCTCCCATACTTCCTCATTTCTTCTTGATCCTCCACCCTCCCTTTTTTGTGTCTGCGATTCCTTTTCCATTTTCTACATCTCTCTTTCTCTTGTGTCCATCTCTTCTTTTTCCTTATCTAAAGAACTTGCTTTTTCTAATGAGCTTTCATTGCTACTTATTCTGATTGTTTTTATTTCTCTGAGCTTTGGGTGCCATTCCTTCGCTTGTGTTCTTGGACTCAGGGTGCCTAGTTTGAGTGTTTCTTCATGACCCTTTTTCCCCAAATTTCTGTTATTGGCTTCCCTATTCTTGATTTCTCTTGGTCTTGATTTCTCTTGGTTTCTTTGGGTGTGAGCTTTTGACTTTCCTATTTCCCTTCCTTATGCTTTCTTCTCAGAACTCCTTATTTTCCTTCTTTGTGCTTTTTTCTTGGAACTCCTTTGGTTCCTCCGTCTTTCCTTTATAATTATTCTATTCATTTGGCTCTTACATTCCCTTCTCAACTCCTATGAGCTGGCTGTCAAGCTTCTTTTTATTATTTTTGAGACTTTGTTTGATTCTTGCTATTGCTCTTCCTTGATCTATTTCACCCACTTGTTGCTTTCTTGATCATCCTTTTTCTTTCTTCTTCTTTCTTATTTCTTGTGACCGCCTTCACTGATGATCTCCTCATTTTTGGTCCCCCCATCAACGTTCCTTTTGGCTTTTTGAGCTCCATACCTCATTTTTGGGGTCTAGATTTGTGTTTTGAGATTTTTTCTTTCTTTCCAATCCTTTTGCTCTTGTAGACTGCCTACTTGTCCAGACAACCCTCATCAACTTTTCTCATATCTAGATTCCTTTCTTGTTCTCTCTCTCTTTGTTGGTAGATGCTCTTGGTAACTCTTTTGTTCTAGTTTTGAAGGCATCCAGTGACCCTTTCTCTCTTCTTTATTCTCGTGTCTATTTTGCTTCTTGGTCTGCTTCTCTTCTTCCCTCAAATCTTTCTTTAGTTAAACTTATTCCCTCCTAAGTCCTTAATCCTAGTCCGGGACTCCCCAAATTTTTCTTCTTTAGGAAGTTACAAGTACTGCCCCCTTGGTTGTGGTTGCTCTCGGTGGCTTTTTTCGTGCTGGTTCATTTGCCTTCTCCCTCCTTGGAGAAGCGCAAAAGGTAGCCTTATTTTGGCAGCTTCCTTTTGTAATCACTCTTTTAGCAATTTTTACTAGTGCTCTTTTTTTGGCAACTCATTCTAGCAAATTTATTGTAGGCTCTCTGTTTTCTCTATCTTCCTCTCTTTTTGGGATGCCCTAGCTTTCCCCCATTATGTTTGACCTCGCTTGAGTGATTACTTTAGCTTCTGGCTCTCTTGGATTACCAGGTGTACTCCTGGTCCTTTACTACCAGGTGTAGTCCTGACCCTTTATCACACTTGTTCCGGCCTTTTTAGGGCAATCCGTTTGAGCTGTGATGACTCTTTTGCCACCTCTTCTTAACCCTCTATTTGTTGCTGTTTCTCTTTTGATAATTCTTAAATATGTTACCTTTCGGTCTTCATCCCACATTTGACTCTGATAGACTTTTGCTAGGTGGCTAGGCTTGTCACAATAGCTGCACTTGATGCAATCTTCTATTAAATGTCTTGACCTCTTGCACTAGGTGTACCACACCTCCCTTCTGTGAGACAGACTTGTTCTTTTGTGTATTAACTCCTTGAGCTATTTCATGATTTCTTCCAACCTTTTCTCTAACTGAGACTCTCGGCTTCTCTTTTTCTTACTCACCTAAATGTTTGTTTCACTTTTTAATTCCCTGCTTTCCAAGGTATCATAATTTTTGCCCTTCGTTTTCTTCTTGGTTTTCTTCTCTTCTTCTGAGCTACTCTCTATTTTTTATGTTTCATAACTCTTGTGCTTATGGCATGCAGTGCTTTCTACTTTGAGTGCCCGCTCCAAGAGTTCTTACAATCCCCTAGTTAGGTGAGATCATTATGCCTCCCATAGTTTCTTGCTCTTTAACCAGTGTGGGGAACCATGACCTTAATTTTTGCTCAATAGGAGGATCAATTAACTACCTAGATAGCTCTATAATCTTCTTCTCCTTGTTTGATCTTTCCTAACTTATACTACGAGTCTCTTTGTACCTTTTCAAGAAAGCTTGCCTCTAAGACACATGATAGAATTATTTAAGGAGGATACTGGTAGTACCATTTTTGAGCCTTTTCTAGCAATGTTTGAGGAAAATAATCCTCCATGCCTCTTTATCTATGCCTCACAAATTTTCCCTACATTCAACGGTCAATATGTGGATGCTCGCATCCTTCTTTTTGTCCCCTTTATACATTGCCAGCTCCACTTTTACCTTGGTTGATGTTGGCTTGTCTCATTCTCTTCCCTCGGCAATACTTCTAGAGCTTTGTCTACTGGATGCCTTTCGATTGCATGATCTCGTCAATTCTCTACTAGTCTTCTTCTACATGTCTTTTGCACTCGTGCCATAGTCTTGTTCTTCCTCCACAACTCGGTTGAGCTCTTCTTTGCACTCGTCTTCTCTTTTTTTCTTTTCATAGCTTTCTCCATTTTCATGATTATATTGAAACTTTGTTACACCACCACTGATTCTTGCTTCTTTTACAAAGTTAGTACCATTCCCTTATATATGTCCCCATAATACTCCTATTTCTCATTCTTATGGATGTGGTCTTAACCTTTAATGTAGTTTCCAAAGCTTTCCTAATATTATGCTAGATTATCTGTACTACAACATTATTAATCTTTGCTAATTATGGCATGAATCTACTATAATAATAAATGATTCCTAACATACTTTTAACATTGTGGATGAATAATTGTAAACCTTCCCGTTTCATTTTGGATAACATCATGGATGGATAATTACAAACCTTTCCCTTCTATTTTAAAGAGTTTTCTTTATTATTTTTGTGTCTTCTTGCTATTAATGATCTGATCTCCCCAACATGATCGCCAAAATGTAGATGGTCCCTCATTGGGCACAACACTACTGCTTGGGATTCCGCTTGTGCCTATGCTTGGCACTTGGTGCTTGGTGTGTTCACCCAAGAATTAGCACGTCATGGTAGAGGTCTACTCCTTTCTTTATATTGAGAGAGGATTGGGTCCAGATTGCCATATAGCCATGGCTATCACCTATAGACTTCTATAGGAACTCATTAGATATATTTGCATATTGATAAACGCTTGTGGAAGTTAAGATAAAATTAATAAATATGCGCTCTCTCTCAATTTTTCTCAATGCAATCAAGATGATATGATCACCGAGGGGCTTGACATTATATTCATGAGTGGATTAATTGTACATCTCAATGATAGTCAATCAGCCAAGAAGGCTTACTAGTGAAATTTCTTAGCTAGATAGAGTAAGAATGGATAGTATAAATTCAAACCCTTTTTACAAATTTTGTAGGGAGTTTATACCCTTCTAGGATCTTGGCATCAGTTAGCCACCACTACCAACTTACCATGTGTCATTCTAAGCTTGGTTACATTTATTAGACACATGATCCTATTCTCGACTCCCTCGTCAATAACTACTTTCACTTGATTTTGTGGTTCTCTTGTGCTTCTTAGTGTGTTTGTTGTGTTTCTTCTTAGTCTTCATGCTGCTCGGCTTCTCGGTCTTCATATTCTTGAGTCAACCTTAGTATACAAGTTGTGTGAGTAGACTTGGCTTGATGGTCTTGATCTTCTTGCTATGGCTGCTCTTACAAACATGCTCTAGTTGTACCCATCCATCCCACTCGTTAAAAGATTGGGATAGAAGAGAGAACTTGAGATCTTGGAAGCATACACACACTCACACAACAATGGAGAAGACACACATAGAGATGAAAGGCTGAAATATTCTTCTACTTGTTGCTCTCAAAAGAGGTCTACAAAAGATAAGTGAAAGCCAACATAAGTACTAGAGTACTATGTACAAGTGGTCCATAATGTGAACACACTAAGCAGGTGAGCTACCAAGATAAGTATGCCATAACTCAGTTGGACTAGGTAGGTCTAGTCTAGTTGTAGAATCACTGGCAAAGATCTGTCATGCTAGTCTACTACCAAATGCGTTAGTGGTGTAAAGGTGGAATAGTCGGACCACATGCATGTCATGAGTGTCAAGCTCGCATTGAGCTTAACATCTCAACCCTCCCCCTCAAGCTCAACTCCATCTCTAAGACTTCAAGCATAGTGTGCTTTGAAGCTTCTTTGCTCTCAAGGCCTTAGTGAAAATGCCAGCTACCTACTTCTCCATGTTGACATACAAGAGATCATCTCCTACCAAGACCTCATCTCTAATGAAGTGAAAATGGATCTCTATGTGTTTGATCCGTCCATGAAACAATTCTTGGCCAACTGTGTTCTACTAAGGTTGTCTCACAATAAATGAAAACCTGCCTGTCCACCACGTGCAGACCCAAATATCCAAGTAGCTTACGTAACCAGGTTATCTCACATCCTACCATCACAACACCCCTATATTCCACCTTTGTTTTGATAAGGAAACTATCAATGGCTACTTCTTGTTGCTCCATGCAACAACACCACTCCCAAAGGAAAACATAAATCCATTAGTAGATCTCCTATCCAAGATGCTACCAGCCTTGCGTCAGTGTATTTCTTGTAGAAGAGGCCATAATCAACCATGGACCTCACGTAGTGTAGTGTGCACCTCGCACTATCCAAAATGTGTGTGTGTGTATCCCTCGTAGAAGAGGCCATAATCCACCATGGACCTCACATAGTGTAGTGTGCACCTCACACTATCGAAAATGTGACTTCGAAAGAACCTGCATAAACTGGCTTTCCAACCTAACTGTGTAGTTCATGTTTCGCCTAGTGAGATCATCATGTAGATCAAGCTACCCACTATATTCCTGTAGATAGATAGTGGCATTCTCTAAAATCTCACCTATGTTTGCTCTTAGCTTGCCATTCCTGTAGATAGATAGTGGCATTCTCTAAAATCTCACCTATGTTTGCTCTTAGCTTGCCATTCTGATCTAATGGTATAGAAATGGGCTTACAACTACATATTTGGTCATAACATGTCCACATATTGTCTCTGTGAAAGCCATATACCCTTAGGCATCCTAATGACCTCAATGCTAGAAAGTATCTTAGCTCACCAAATACTTCATGTCAAACTTCTTCTTGAGGAGACCCTTTACATTCCTAACTTTCTCTTCATTGTCACCCCCAACAATCAAGTCATCCACATTGACCACAATCCCCTTATCACTCTTTCGCACATAGAATGAATGATTAACATTTTCCATTTGAAAGCCAATGGTTGAAATGTGCAATCTTATCACTCTTTCGCACATAGAATGAATGATTAACATTTTCCATTTGAAAGCCAATGGTTGAAATGTGCAATCTTATCATGCCATGCTCTTGTTGCCTACTTCAAGCCAAACAAGGCTTTACGTAACCTGCACACATAACCTGGGTGACTCAAATCCTTATAACCAGGTGGTTGGTTCAAATGTACTTCTTCTTTCAACTCACTATGCAAGAACACATTCTTTACATCCATCTAATGCAAAACTCAACCTTTTGGCATAGCCCACTCTAATAACGGTTCTTAGGGTTGCTATTTGAATGTCTCCTCATAATCAATGCCGTATGTCTGAGCATAACCTTTGGCAACAACCGATCTCACCTTGTACTTGCTAATGCTTTCATCTGAGTTATGCTTCACTTTAATATCCAATAACCTTTTTACCCTCAAGAAAAGGCACCAATTCCCATGTCTTATTTGCATCCAATGTAGCCATTTGTGCATCCATGGCTTTCTCCCAATGTACATGCCAAACAGCATCCTCAAGCCTCTTGCACAACCTTTGTATACATAATAGTGAGCTACATAACCATCATATGGTCAATCTTTAAATAGGGTATTTGACCCTACTCAACCTTTGCCATGTATACTTAATGGTGGTGAGCTACATAACCATCATGTGTTAATATTTGAACAAGGTTTTTGACCCTCCTTAGCATGTCTGGTCCTTGATCTATCCTTGGTGTCTTAGCGTGTAAGGCCTTTCTCTGTCCTGATAGCTAGAATCCCAAACTCCTCATCGTGGCTCTGCTCTGAGCCACTAGACTGTGCTTTACCTAAGCCATAGTCACCTACATTAACCTCTCCATGCTTACTCTTCAAGTGTAGCAGATCCTGCCAATTTGTAAAATCTAGGTCGGTGACCTATTTTTAACTGTTTTTTAAGGTAGAAAAGCATACTTTATGCACTTATAGGATTATTGGTTTTTTAAACTAACAACTATGCTATATTTATTATTAAAAAAGCATGGGGGGATTTTAAAAAAAAGCAAGGGGTGGGCAATTTTTAACACAGCTAGGTGAGTGAGGGGAAGGGGCCTTGTTGTCTCCTTTGTCGATTTTTTTGGTCCATGCTTGATCATTGTAACTTACTTTCTCCCAAGGATTTTGTCTTATGGGCTCAACTTATAACTTGACCTAAATGGCAATAGGAACTCATAAATGATCTTATTCTAACACCAACACTATGGATGGACATCAATGGATTAGATCCATGTTGTGTCATACTTATCCATCTACAAAGAACAAATGCAAACTAGGCCTTTTAAATGCATCTCTCCTTGAGGCTTCATTGTTAACATCTTCTCCTCAATTGAAATATTTAATAAGATGGGTGAATTTCTTTATACTTTTAACCTTGTACATCATGGCATTAGATGCTTGGTGCATCAATTAGCTTGCTTATGTATCCAATTCATATACTCATCACTTTTTGTACATCCACCTCACTATCATGAGAGTTATCCTTTGTTCTTTATGTGATGTCTCCAATGCAACATCAAAATCTCTCACTATAAGTTTAGTGACACAATTATGCATGTCAATTCTCATAGCTCTCTCTTTATTTTGGTGGACTTTGTTAAGGCTCACCCTAACCCTCCTTAAAACACATCCAAAAAGACATTACCTGAAGAACCACAACTGTCGTGTGAGGATCTTTCCAATGGCTGAACTCGTAACCCTCGAGGTCTCCAAGCTCTACAACTCCTTGAGAAGCAATTCCACCACGTCTCCGCAAGCGTTGTCACACCGCCGCGTTGCACTACGGGTCCTCGTCCCTCCTCTCACCTCACCTCACTCACACACATACACACACTCATTAGCATGCATTAGGGAGAGAGATTAGCAAGAGCAAGACTCAATTGCAAAATGGGAGAGTATCTTGTATTATGAGAGAAATTCACTTATATACATGGCCATAAGTGTTCACACTCACTTAAACTATGGCCGACCGGGCACTTTAGGCTCATAAGAGGCCTAATGCTATTACAATGACTACTCTCATAAGAGGCCTAATGCTATTACAATGACTACTCTCATAAAATATCCATGAAGCACATCACTTAGGACTTCATCTTAACTTGCTACCACATGCTCTTGAAGCGAAAATCGTCATAAATACTCCGTCACACCATTACGGGCACCCGTTCAAGTTGTAGCTTTGTACACTATTACTTGATATCTTGAATGTATGACCCTTTGGTGTATCTACCATGACTCCTTAATGTAAGATAATGGCGGTAGCTCTTGTTAATCGTGGAATTGGATTAACATTCTCCCTTCTTGATGACATCGCATCCTCGTGATCGTGTTAAAGACTTTTGTGGGGAGAATGAACAAGCTTTGTCGATGGCTTTGATGTTGAATGACGTTCAATGGTTTGTGTTCCTCTGGAAGGAATAAGAAAAGCTAGTTAAAGAATGAAGAGGTTAATGGTGTATTGGGAATTCCTAACGAGGTGGGGGGTTTTTGCAAATGATTGCATTTTTATATTTGTGTGAGTTTTTTTTTTCACTTTGTTTTTTGCAATCATCGACAAGGTTACATATGTGATTTTTGTTAGTGGGGACACTAAGAGATGTTAATAATGGGAGAGAAGAGAGAGAAGGATCCAGAGGAATGTAGACTTAATCTCATCAGAACGAGATGGTGATTCTCAGTTCCTTATTTGATTCATTAAAGCGACATTCATCATTTGAAGTATTTGGCTTGTGATGATGTCCCTTTGTGTGGCAGGATTCTTGTCAAATGTTGTTGAGTAGGACCTCATCTTGTCTTCTTCTGCCCATGTGCCTTTTATGTTTTTATGTATATTTAAGTGCTTTTAGAAGCAGATTTTCATGAAGTACAAGAATTGAGTCATATAGACTCTTATTGAACTGCTCTGTGTTGTTGAAGTAGCCACTTGTTGGTGAGGATTGAAAGAATTACGTCGACTTGCGAGATGATGCTAATATAGATATCTTCACTAAGGATTGAAGATCATTGATTTGTGAAGATGGTGGCATCGTTTGGAGAGGTTTGTAATTTGAAGAAAAATTCCAGGCGATGGGTTATACCATTGACCAGGCTTTCGTCCACCATTCCCCCCCATCCAGAGATGTACTTGGAAGTTGTCGATCGTGAGGCATTGGTGTAAATGTTCTCTGGTGCATGAGTATGGATTCGTACTCATGGAGCAGCTGCTACATTAACTTAGCCAAAAGAATAGTAAGCAATAAGCTTAACAAATATATAGTGGCTATTGTGTGATATGGCTTAATTCATGATGATACTTAAATCATGAAAGTGTAGATTCTTAAGCCTTGAGATGAAACTCCTTGAATTTGTAAATTTTGACCTCATTTTTTTTCTCCACGTGAACTGCTAAGACGTGGAAACACTGAGGCGTGAAAGACCAGACGTGAATGTCATGACCTAAAAGAGCAAACTTGAAAGTGCAGAGATGAAATAGCAGACGTGAAAGTCATGATGTGAAATAGCAGACGTGAAAGTCATGACATGAAAGTGCAGGGACAAACATGGGCCGTGACTTTACAATTGTGTTTGCACTTACTTAGGATCGATCATTTATCATTTCCAGAGGGGTGACAAGAGCATTATTATTTTGTTCTTGATGTGCTCTTAAGTCTCTGTATTTGATCTTGAATTTGTTGCTGAAATGATGTCGAGGCAGTAGGGGAGACTGTTGATTGTTTGCTTGAACAGACAAGCGCTTGTGTTGGTGCTGGATGCACGAGTGGTTGAGGGATTTGCTTGCTATTTCTTGGGCCTCCATTCTTGACGAACTATAGGTGAAGTTGTTGGGGTTGAAGTCGGTGTGGTGAGGTTTTCTTCACATTGTTCGATTTTGGCAACCATATGATGGAATTACCATCATAGTATCCTTGTTGCATAGGCACCCATCTTTGATGAACACTGTAATTTGGTTGCCGATGTGCTTGGTGTTGAGGTTTTCTTCTTTGTGCGAGCTTAGGGGACTTTGTGATGCGCTTGGGGACCCAAGCTTTGGTATTTCTTTGGTAGTACCCTTGTGCTTGCAACAATGTTTTTGGTATCCACACTTATTGCATTGGTGGAGTTCTTTAAGGAACTCGCATAGGCTTTTGTGGATGGTGTTGTGGAGTACTCTTGTTCTTCCTTGGCTTTTGAGTGCTTCGTTGAGGAAGAGGATTTGACTCTCGAGGCACCCAAATTTGATTGGCGCCTTTATAGTAGCCTTGAGCTACAAGTAGTTACTTTTCCACCCACATTTTGATACTATTAAGATATCTTGATTGTGGTTGTCGTGGTGGAGTTTTCTTTTGGGGTAATGTAGAAGGTTTGGGGCCCTCCTTGACTTTGGTTGGCACGGAGGCTGCATGTTTGAGACTCATGGGCATTGTTGATGATGATGAGGTTAGAGTCTCTTGTTGAGTGGGTGTCGTCGATGCGAGGCCTTTGAGCATGTGGTTGTCTCCTTTGATGAGGTTTGTCGATGAAGATGCATAGGATCTGGGGCCTTTCCTTTGAGTTCCCTATTAGAGATAGATGCTTTGGCTGTGGGAATTTCTTCAGGAATAGATGTCGACTGCAAGGTCTTGGCAAGCATCGAACTTTGTAGGTGAGGATGGGATTAAAGGAGTAGAGGCGTTATCGGAGTCGGTCCTTGATGCAGATGGTAGGTCATTGTGTAGAGGGGTTTATGTGAAAGAGTCTTGTATCCTTTTGCGTTCAGCATCATAGATACCATTAAAGTTGGATCTTCTTCCTCGCAGTATGGTATTGTCAACTTTTTGTCGTTGACCATCATGAGATGACTCTATCGCTAGAGCAAAGCATAGTGGTGCTTGGGCAGTAACAGTCCATTTATGCCCCAAGATTAAATCTGCTTCCAACAAATACTCAACCACAAAAAACTTGCAAGAGTGAGGGGGTTACTTTCAATATACACTGTATGTTCAAAGTACCCCAAACATGGCATGTTCAAGTCTTGTGTAAAGGTAATCCTTTCAGGATGTGCCGTGAGTGTTGGTTGACCTAACAAATCCCATAGCTCGAGGGTCATGAGATTGTGTTCTTGTTTTGGATAAAGCTGTGCTTGAGCTGTGGTGATTTCATTTGAAATTTCCAATCCAACCGAAATCCTAGGGATCTTTTCAGTAAGATATGTTGGAAGTTCCAGCTCCTGCAAGGCTTCTTCCTCCCGTAATAGCAATTGTACATTGCATGCAGGAGTGTTCAAGGTGATTGTTTGAATGGATTCATCTAGTGAATCCAATCATTCACTTATCCAAAGGATGACATTATACTCAAGGAAATCTAGGGTGACATGAAATGTAAATTCCATATCGCCATCATCTCGATTGTTCGAGTAGTGTATCTAAAGTAGACTGGAACTTCAATGTTTTGTTCATTGGTTCTTTTTGCAAGACTATTGCTTGTCGGGGTGAGATTAGGTTGTCCCAATGACACCCGAGTGTCTATTGTCATGATGTTATGACTTGCTCTTCCATCCATCTTTGCCCCTCTGGCTATTACCACTTTTATTTCTTTGCCATCCACCTTGGCCTCTACCCGTTGTCTATGTAGAAGATGCATGCTCCAAGCTATACCACTTTGATTTCTTTAGAGTGTCCTCTTCCACATGTTTGTGCATTAGATTCATGTAGTTGCTTCCGATGCTTTCTCTTTCCAAAACAACCTACACCTTAACCTCTAGTGGTAGATGAAGATCTACCTCTACCTCTACCTCTGTCCATATAGAAGGCCTACTCTTGCAAATATCTCGAAGATCATTTACTTTCAACATTCATCTTCTTAGTGATCAAAAGGGCTATAAGCTCTTCAACAAAGTTGGGGAAGTTTCCCCAACTTTGGATAAATGTCTTAAACTGATCATAGTCTTTTCCAAGCCCATTTAATGTGATCAATACTACAAAGATATCATCATCAATTGGGAGCTCCAATAAAGGCAAGGGAATCTATAAGACCTTTCCCTTTCAATGAGTAATCACTAATAGTCATTTTATTCCTTTGCACATTATGCATATATTACTTCGATAGCATCTAAGTCAATATTAGGTAATTTGGGAAAAATCTCACATTTTGGGAATCAATTACTCCATATAGTTTTGGACATATCTTAAACATACTAACTCCAAATTTGTCGGGGATCATAGATTTAGATTCTACTCTTCAAGATCTTTCCGATGATATGTCACATGAGGGGGTTTTGACAAACTTTTGGACAAGTTTACCATGCTCCCATTTTTCAAATGGGAATGGGATTTTTCCCAAATTATCTAATATGGTGTTATCTTTCTTACCTTGGTGTGTGTGCTATATAAAGCTTAACCAAGGTATCTCATGCATCCTTAGGTGTCACTACATCTGGTATATGATTGATCATAGCATATGTGACACACTAACACACAACTAATATATCACTTTGCTAGATTTCTCATGCTAATCCTTAAAGGCATGCACCTTTGAAGAAGTGGCATTTTCTTTTGAAAGTTGTGGATCCTTCTTATCACTTAAAATGAGCTCTCAATATCTTTTTCCCATGAGGAAGTTTCTTATCCTGAACTTCCATGCTTGGAAGGTATTCTTGTCTAGCTTCTCGCTCACAATCTAGGATAGACTATCATACATGATTACTTGCAACAACTTACCAAATAGTGTTTTGTAAAATCTTTTGCACTTACAAAAATCCTCTAATCTCTAACACAATCACTTCTTGTTGTATTGTAAACCTATTATATTGCAACTATTATATGCATTTGTCCACAATGCACAAACCTATCCACAACCTACAAATCTCATACTATTTTGCATAGCGAACCAAAGTGGTTGTCACACAACCTATAGGCCACCGCGCTAATAGCATATCACCCATAATATCGCCACCCATGCCAGTGGCATAAGTGGTGCAAAGCTATCATCCTTGCATGTCACTCCATATCTACACTAGTTGAGCTCAATATCTCAACACTATAACATCGATTTTTGCAAATAGTAAGTTTAATACTATTCTTATATCTTCTTAGTGATTTTTTTATTTTGTGAAAATTTTATTATTTTTCTTATTCATAATTTAACTCCAGAAAGTGATTTTTTTCCATTAATAAGATAAGGTGGGTCTCATGACTTAGTTTGGAGAACTAGAAGTCAATGTGATATAGGATGATCAAAAGACTTAGGATAATGATGCCACCATTGTAACTCTCCTAGTGGAGTACAAGAAAATATTTATATTTTACCATCTTAGATGGTGGATCAATGATGCTTTATAATAAATGGGGCATGCCATCCTAGAGCGATTAAATTTTATTCATCAAGTTGGCTAACCACAAAGGGTAAATACCATGATATTAATGTAGGATATCCCCATGCAAATGGAAATTTAAGGTTCATGGTTCCCATTATTTGTTCTAATTTTTCCTTTATTCATTGAGGCTACCTCAGGGAGACCCTAGCTAAGAATAGAGATAGTGATCCATGATTAGGAGAAGTTTTAAATTCAAGTCTGTTAATCCAATTCTAGGATTAACAAGAGCTACTACCATTATCTTACATCAAGGAGTCATGGTAGATACACCAAAGGGTCAAACATTCAAGATATCAAGCAATAGTGTCCAAAGCTACAACTTGGACGGGCGCCCGTAATGATATGACAGAGTATTTATGGCGATTTTCGCTTCAAGAGCCTGTGGTAGCAAGCTAGGATGAAGTCCTAAGTGATGTACTTCATGGATATATTATGAGAGTAGTCATTGTAATAGAATTAGGTCTCTTATGAGAGTAGTCATTGTAATAGCATTAGGTCTCTTATGAGCCTAAAGTGCCGGTCGGCCACAGTTTAAGTGAGTGTGAATACTTATGGCCATGTATATAAGTGAATTTCTCTCATAATACAAGATACTCTCCCATTGTGCAATTGAGTCTTGCTCTTGCTAATCCTCGTGCTAATCTCTCTCCCTAATGCATGCTAGTGAGTGTGTGTGAGTGAAGCGAGGTGAGAGGAGGGACGAGGACCCGTAGTGCAACGCGGCAGTGTGACAACGCCGCGAGAGACGTGGTGGAATTGCTTCTCAAGGAGTTGTAGAGCTTGGAGACCTCGAGGGTTACAAGTTCGGCCATTGGAAAGATCCTCACGACAATTGCGATTCACCACCAGGTAATCTCTTTTTGGATGTGTTTCAAGGAGGGTTAGGGTGAGCCTTAACTTTTTTGGCGCCGGTTGGGGAGCCATCCCTTTTTCTATCGTTTTATCTCTAATCTACGTATAATCGATTACCCATTATCTTGATTAGTGGTTTTCCATGAAAAAGATGTGGATTTAATGGTGATTTGTGTGAGATTTGGTGTAGAATAGCTCTCTTTTTTGTTTTTGAAAAGAATGCTTTTTGCTTAATTTTTAGATTAATTTATTATTTTTATTGTTGTTTTTGTGGTTTTTCATGTTCTTAGGACTTGCACATAGTTTGTATTAGGCTTAGTTTGCATCCATTGCATCAAACAATGCAATAGAATGCATTTCTTAGTGAATGTTAGCTCTCTTTAGTTTAAACATAGATCTAAGATCATTAATTTTAGTTTAATTGTAAGTTTTTTGTTGAAATTGTTTGGATTAGAGTGTTAGCAAGCATTAGGAGTAGCTTAATCTCTCAAAAAATTTCTTAAAACTCTCAAAAAATCCTTGAATTTGACTAATTTCTCTTAATGGACTGGTTTTTATCATTAAGAGTGATTAATCTTGTTCAAAGAGGCTTAAAAATTAGAAAATATGTTAATTGGGGTCTAAATTGATCATTTGAGTAGTCGAAATTGGAATTTTTGAGTGTTTTGAGAGCATCTAGATGCATCAAAACACCTAATCACATCAATTTTTTGATCAATTGGAGAAATTTGACTCTTTTTGTTTAATTTTACCTTGAAAAGGAGACTATAATTGAGAGTCTAATTAATCTCCCAATTTAGATTAATTTATACAATTATTGATGCACATAGATTAGTTTTTCCTTGCTCTATCCAATGATGTGCTCAATTATGTGAATTAATTAGAGATTAGTGGTTAATTAGAGTCCTTGATTAGTGTAAAAGAGAAAAAGATTAGTGAAAGAATTAATATTAGATTAATTCTTAATCACCTTTGTACATAACTCATTAAGGCTAATGAGCATTCAATGAGAAGATGCTCATGAGTTGTCAATTTGTCCATTTTGGGAGTCATTTATAAAGGGTGTAAGGTGTGTCATTAAAGGGTTGACTTTTTTTATTCCACTTACATTTTTTGAAAAAATGTCCATATTCTTTTCATTCTAAATTCAAAAAATCTTCCCCCCAAAAAGGGAAATTCGTATTTCCCACTAGACTAAAAAAAAACCCCACGTGAACGAAAAAATAACGTGAACGAAAATCTCACATGAACAGAAAAATGACATAAACGAAAATATCTCGTGAACAAAAATCTCACGTAAACGAAAAAATGAAGTGAACGAAAATCTCATGTGAATGAAAAAATGACGTGAACAGAAATCCGACACAAAAAAAAATTCAAAATTTAATTTCCACATGAAGTCCGGTTCACGCGTGAAAAGTATTTCACGACGTGAAATAGAATTTCGGGCGGTAAACAAAAGAAAATCAAAATTTAATTTCCACGTGAAGTCCGGTTCATGCGTGAAAAGTTTTTCATGGCGTGAAACAAAAGTTCACGCGTCAAAAAAAAATCAAAATTTAATCCCACGTGAAGTCCGGTTCACGCGTGAACTGTTTCACTTGGGTATAGCACCTAAGCTAATTAGGACAAACGGACACCCGTTTGATCTAATGAAGAGTATGCCAAGCCTCTTGAGGCTGTAATGGGCTGTGGGAAAGTATGAAAAGCAAAAAAAAAAACTGTGATTGCTCATTAAGGAGCATTTAGGCACTCTGACATGGCCACAATAGAGAGATTGCCTACAATTACACAAAGACTGAACCCAATGGCTGACATCTTCGAAGCCATTGAGATCCATGCCACCAATTCACCTCCCCATGCCATTAACCATGCCTATAACAGGTGTGTCATCCGGTTTTACACTCCCTGTCACTTCAATTCCACCAGGCTTTGGCTCCTTGCCTAACATTCCTGCAAATTCTATTAGTACCAACTCTTTCCTGGGTGCCCACGCCTTGGACATACTGACTAGTCTAGGAAGGGGGGTGGCCCAAGGACTCAGTGAGTATCTTCCAACAAGAGCACTCACATTCGACCTCAATGACTCATACAGAAATACAGCTGTACAAATTTCCAAAATAATGGGCGAATATAATGGAACAACAGACCCTGTTCAATTCATTCAAAAGTTTGAATAGAGATTTGGAAATCCCAACTACCCTACTAAGGTACATGCATTGAACTTATGCTTAGAGGGAAAAGCTAGTCGATGGTTCATCGCATTGATGCCAGCGATCAAGACCAACTTCAAAACTTTGAAATCAGCCTTTATACATGGCTTTTCCAGACAAGGTGATCAATGGAGTGCAACAACAAAACTCTATTCAATTGAACGTCAACTAAATGAATCCATTAGAGAGTTTATCCTTCGGATAAAACTCTTGGACTCACGTTGTGAGTCATGAGAAAAATTAAACGATGTTCAATTGAGGAGATGTTTCATGATGGGCTTAAAGAATAACAGCTTACATAACTTGATCATTGTATCCAATTCGGAAATATTCGATCAATGTTGTAAAGAAGCAATACATTTAGATGACAACATGCTAGAAGATGATCATGCTACAAGACGTTACTCATCTAAACCAAATGAAGCAATGGCAAAAGAAAGATCAATCTCGGAATTGACATTTCCAGAATTTTATGCAGCCTTGCTTAAAACGTTACAGCCAACATCTCGAAGAGAGGATGAAAACCTTCAAAATCAGATATCCTTAATGCCTAAAAATAACGAGCGAAATGCCTTGTGTTGAATGCCAATTCTATGACCATCCTAATTCTCATTGTGCATACAAGGCACCTGTTTCTTTATACTGCATCTATTGTAAAATCTTTGACCATGATACTAAAAAGTGTCCTGCTTCATCCACGATGGACTCAAAACCTCCCGTGTACAAAACAGAAATAGTCCAAAGGGTAGAAACTGCTCAGGAAGGAGTTAATCGGACACTTCAACGTTTCTATTGTCGTGGACCTCACAAGGTCACAGACTGCACAGTTTTGAGTACTTCCATGCCCATGGTCACCGACACCTTGCGACCAATGTGTGAACGATGTGGCATTGATCACATGTTCCAAGATTGCCTGAGACAAGTTTCTTCAATGCAACTTGTCTCACAAAATACAACTCTTAACATCTTAAACATACAAAATGGGCAACTGTCCACAGTGCCCTTGAATGTGCTTACACGCTTACAAGCCAAGGCACAATAAACAGTCAAGAAGAGTGTAAAAGACAATAACTCAACATGGGTAGAAGAACATGCTTTAAAACAAAACCCAAAAGAAAAAACAAAACCTTCGAAACCCAAGAAAAACAAAGGACAACAAACTGTTGAACCCAAGGTCGAAGTAGAAGACAGGGAAAAGGAGTTGGTAGAAGGAAACCCAAAACAGGACATAAAAAAGATAGAGCCAAAAGCTATACATGATGCAGAAGCATCCACATCAAAGACTACCACACAAACTTTAACACCTATATGTGTGACACAGTATACAAAAACCCAAAAGAAAATTCGATCTCGTCGCATATGGGTAAACATAGTGAAAAACTGACAAAATAAATATTGTCTGGCATCATGAAGTGCTTTACATGGTACCACATAATATAGAAAAAAGTGTGTAGCTATGCACATGGAGTGATGTTAACCATTGTGGCTAACATTACACCATAAAAATTCCAAGCCTCATGTCAAAGAAACACCAAGAAGGTTCTCAACCAATTGATAAAAATCTCCTATATAATAGTGCATGGTTAGCTAGTTTCAAAGTTCATTTTGAAATCTTGAGATTCTTTTTTATATCAAATTGAAAATTGTATTCAATGTTTGTCTTCCAAGCATCATGCCAATTACTAATGAGGCTTGCGAGGTGCATGTTCATCACCCAAGGCCCCAAATACGTAGAATTTACAAAAATTACAGAACTATAATATATGATTTTCACATTTAATGAGGCCTCACTCATCAACATCATCAAACAATGTGAATTCACACAAAACTACACAAAATAGAGCATTGCAGTCAATAAATTGAAAAGGAAAATTTACGCCATATAGCAAAGAATCTACATGAATCTTTGATAAGGAGAGAAGTAGTTTGATAGGAACCACACTCCATGGCAAAGCTCAAATCTCCCAACCACCCTCGAGCTTTTTAACTTGCACTTACACTCGCACTCTCACTCATATTAATCGCCCCTCTACAAACTAGGTTTAATCAAATTACATGAAACCATGAAGATCTATGTAATGTTGCTAATCATAGTCTAATCAAAATCTACACGAGAACTTAAAATCTGGTAAAAATGACCTTATTTGATCTTCTTCTTCAAAAAACATGCACAACACAGCCAATATTAGCTAGGTGCTCTTGCAAGAGTGTGCCACCACCTTACTTAGAGAGGTTAAAGGAGAGGCTCATGAAAAATCAACATGTCCCTTTTTTTGAACAATGGGAAAATGGCCCTGTTCAAGTATATCTCCCAAATAGTGAGGAGTTGAAAATGTCCCTCAAGATAACTTCTGTAGCCCTCTAAATTTTGCACATTTTTTCTCTCTAGGTCTTTATGGCAAAACCTTTATCTTGAATCCCAAAATTCACCTACAAAATTGTAGCACAAGAAATAATGTAAATAATAAGCTTTAGTATGACGTGTACTAGTTCAGAGAGGGAAAATTTGGGCACATAAACAAATGAGTCTACTCAAATTCTACTCTACAAAAGTTTTATAGTCTAAAATATCTACAAGTCTCTTATATAGACGTTCTTCTAATTCTGACTAACTATTAAAAATAAGAGAAATCACTCTTGGGCCGTAAAAGTGAAAGTTCTTATTGTTTTAAAAATTACAATATAAGATCTTTGACTCACATTCTATGTTGGGAATCAAGGTCTTACTTGTGTGTGAAACCAATCTTATGAGAGGAAATATGTATGTGTATGAACCACATCTTAGAGAGGTTATAATAATATCTAGATATTTGTGTGTGATGACATAAGCAATCATATCAGGAGAAGAGTACCTTTGTACTTATAAAGGTACATGTACTTCATTGAAAAAAATATAACTAATGCAAGTTACATCATTGTGAGTCATGTTGTACTTTATCTCTCTAGTCTATGTTTCTCTCTCATTGTATGCCTATTGTGACACCCATAGCCGTGTTTGACTTTACACCTTCATATCTTGGAGCTTCTCCTTCCATAGCTCAAGCTCTAAGAACTAACATTTGATATCAGAGCTTTGTTGACTTTTGTGTACCATAGCCCAACCTCTACTAAATGTGTGTCTGTAGTACTGCTCCATATATTATACCCACTAGTACTAGTAATGTTGACAAGCTGTTATGCATGACACTTAGTTGCTTCCCCTTGTTGTATATAACCACCTATCAATTGTTGCACCCTCTCTTCTCCTATTTCATGTACAAAAAATAGACTCCTATGCTATTGATGCTTCTATTCATGTTGCTGCCAAAACTCCGACGAGCATGCTACTTTGCTGATGTTGCATGTTGTGCACGGTCTTGCTAATGAAGTTGTTGCCTCATGATAAGGTTTGACCCTTCTTTCGGCGGCAGACTAATGGTCGAAGTTTATTATTTAAACCCAAGGCAAACTTATGAAACTATGAGAAATCTGGTAAAATTTGGGGTATTTTCATAAGCACCTCTCGATACTTATCTGTATGCTCCTGATCTGTGAGATTCTTTTTTTATATAAAAACCAAGTATCAAGTGCTCTACTCTGCTCATCTGGTGGCACAAAATTTTGAATAAACATATTTTAAAACTCATCCCGAGTATTTAGGATTGCCTTGTCCTTTTGAATTTTCCTCCACTAACAATGAGCCACATCCTGTAAATTATATGTAGCATGTGGATTCTAATATGCTCATCCATGATATCACATAAAGTAAAGCATTGCTTCCACCTAGAAAGCCACTGATCTACTGCATCAGCCATGCGATAAGGTAAAGTGCCAGTGTAATTTGGTGGTTTCAAATCCTTCAATGCAAGTGTTGGCTTTAATCCCTTTTTCGGAGTACCCTTACGATTACCCAAAGGATGGGTATCTGAAGTTGGCAAACTGAGGTACTATAGGTGTTATCATGGTACAAATATCATTCATAAATAAATTCATTTGTTCCTGCAAATCATGCATTTGTTGGCGAAGAGGGACAGACTCGAGTGATTGTGAGGCAAAGTGGTCGTCGGAATCCATTTTTAATGAATAATATGCAAGAAGCACTAAAGGATGAAAAATATAAAGAGTAGAGATAAGTGAGCCCCCCATTAGTTATGAATGTGGAAGTCAATGAAGACGGAAGCCATGTAGAGCTTCTGTGATGTAGATCGGGCTAAGTGCTGCGAGAAACAGACCACTGTACGGAGAGGAGAGTCTTTTTGCTCATATCCCCGCGTGTGAACTCCCTCTTGAAAACCTTTGAAAGAAGAACTTAGAGCTTGATTTCTTTGTCGCCTTCTTTTTTTATTTAAAAAATCATGGGCTTTTTAATTCCTTTTTTTGGGCTGTGCTGGCTGTGACAGACGAAGGCGATGGCGGCGGCTTGGCGATGGAGATAAGAGTAGTAGAAGAAACTTTGCTTTTGTGTGACAACCAGCAGCATCAACATTGACGGCATTGGCGACTGCACATCTTGCAGAGTAGAGTCCTGATTGGCCACCACAGCTAAGAGGCAATGGCCACAGCAATGGAAACGGCAATGAAACGGAAGCAGGGTGACCAACAAATCGACGACGACGGTAGCATTGACGAAACTGCAGCGAGGCGAACGGAAGAGAACGGACGTCGATGAATTTTCGGCAGACGGACAGACTATAGCAACTCCACGCTTTTGCAAGCTTCGAGAAAAGCTCAAATCTGCTGCAAAGCTTCCCCATAGCCAAGAAGCAAATGCTAGGCTGTGATATACCAAATGTAAGACTGCACATCACCACTTCGTCTTTGGCCTACAACCGTCACCCACTAAATTTACCAGTTTACACTTATTATTATAAGTGATGATGTGCAATAGTATGCTACTTTTGGTTTTTCCATGTAACATCCACGTATCCCATGCATTACTAGCGTGTAAATCCTGCGTATTAATGTGTATGCATGCATCCCATGTGTTGTCATGTGTAAGGGTCGTAACATTGGGGACTAGTCTGGGCTTGCATCCTACATATTCTTACTTTTGGTTTTTCTATGTAACATCCACGTATCCCATGCATTATTAGCATGTAAATCCTGCGTCTTAATGTGTGTATGCATCCCACGTGTTACCACGTGTACATTGGGGACTAGTCTGGGCTCCCTATCACAGTCCAAAGAGCCTCGCACATCTCTGTACTTCTAGTGTCAGGTCACCTCTTCTTCACATCATCACTCCATGTGGGATTTGTAACCAGGTTGTAGGCCTTTGATGGTATTAACAGGTTGTAGGCCTTGGTCTCACCATTCAATCCTACTTTGAGGAGCTCAACTTTGATAGTATTCGTCTAGCATGTTTAAATGTTACGCTAGAAAAAGAATGGCAGGGGAGGATGCATCACATAAAAGATGAGCCAAATCTAGACAAGGATGCATTAATTAGTGCACTACACAAATGCTAAGAATATCTTGTAAGTCTCTCTTTTTAGGTTGGGTTCAAAAGGTTCCAAGTGCTATAGACACGCATGAAAGTGGAACTCCAACTTGTAATGCCGCAAAATCTTTGCAACAAGAGAAAATTATGATGGAATTTTTCGATGTTTTCAAATCTGACCTGCCCTCTTCTTTGCCTCTACGTAGAAATGTAGAGCATTGAATAGAGCTTGTGCATGGTGAAACTACGGTATAGATAACGGATGAGTGTGGTCAAGGAGAACAAGGTGTCAAAGGTGATTAACAAGAGTACCTAGTGAAAGGACTCATTCACCCCAGTTTCTCATCATTTTTTCTTTCTCGGTTTTGCTAGTAAAGAAGAAAGATGGTTCTTATCAAATGTATGTTGATTACAAAGCCTTAAATAAGCTTACTATAAAACATCGATATCCAATGCCAAGGATCGATGGTTTGATAGATGCTCTAGGTGGAGCTAAGGTCTTGTTAGATAGATTTAAAAAGTGGATACTATCAGATTTGTATTAAAGACAAGACTGCTTTCTGTACTCATTTTGGTCATTATGAGTACCTTGTAATGCTATTTGGGCTTACTTATGGACACCAACCACATTTATAATGTTAATGAATGATGTCTTTAGGCTATTCTTGAGTTCATCTTCTTCTCTCTCACGTTTTTTGCATGCATCTAGATACAGAGACCTTGATTGCCTCACATGGAGGTCTAACATTTGATTTGGACCGATATTCAAGTACAACAAAGTTTTGATAAGTTGAAGTAAGCAATTGCAACTGCACCTGTCTTGAAGATCATGGATCCGTCATTACCTTTTGTCATTGATATAGATGCATTGCCATAGGAGCTGTGTTGAGCCAAGAAGGCCGACCAGTGGCTTTTGAAAGTAAGAATCTCAGTAGTTCGCAATGCAAGTGGCCCACACATGAGCTTGAATTGTATGCAGTTATACATACACAAAAGGTGTGGAGGCATTACTTGTATGGAGCTGAGTGAAGATAAAAAATTCAAAAACTCTCTTACTTTATGAATTTTTATGCAGAGTTACATGCTAAGTTTACTAAAAACATGTTGCCAAAAATTACCTATAAACCATGGATCGGTATCTAACACTATGGATTCTGGCGAGCCATGTAATCTAAACACATTGGCAAGAAATAATTCCATAACCTTGTTCGTAGTAGGTGCAAAATGTGCCGTCTTAGATAATCTATCCACAATAACAAAGAAAGCATTATAACCTTTCTTGGTTTTGGGCAAACCCATAATGAAATCCATGGAAATAATCTACCATTTCCTCTCTGGAATAGGAAATGGACATAACAATCCGGGTGACTTCACACGCTCAAATTTAGTAACGTGACACTGTAAACAATGTGTCACATAATGATTAACATGTTTCTTTAACTGTGGCCCACCAGTAGAAATGTCTAATGAGCTAAACTGTTTTTTTTATTCCTAGATGTCCAACACATGGACTATCATGACATTCTTGTGTCACTAATACCCTCAAATGATCTGAGTCCGAAATGCGTGCCTTGCCATTTCTCTTGAGAATTCCATTCTCAATGGTAAATCTACAGACAATAAATGAGATGAAACTAATTCCTCATATTCTTGGCTAGCCTTATTCTATAAGGATTGAACATACGGATCCATCTTTTGAGTTTCATGTATTCTCTTTTGATACATTGTATAAGACAATTCTCTTTTCCTCGTCTATACAAGATTTCTATGTGAAACTCTTGCATCAATTCAGCCCATCTTGCCTGACAACCTCTTAAATCTAGCTGATTACAAAAATACTTATGTGTATCAAGATCCATGTATACCTTAGTGGAAAAAACACCACCCAACCAATATGTATGGATTTTTTATCCACTCTCTACAAATTGAATCTTTCTTATTAGTTTGAAATCTCCTTTCTCATTAACTCCCACCATATCTCCCTTCCACATCAGCAAAACATTCTCGTATTTAGGTGGGTCCCAAAAAGTAATTTTTTTATTTTTTATTTTATTTTTACATTTTGAGGTGAAAAAATATCACCCAACCAATATGTATGATGAAAATAATTTTTTTCCTCCAAAAAGCTTGTAATTCAAGGGTCACGTCAGAAGCCTGTCAGGAGCCAGTACATCCATAACTAACTGTCAGGTCCCCACAACCCCATAAATATAACTAACTGTCAGGAACCACTACATCCATGAGATCCCGAAATTGTGGAGACCCCAAAAATTATTATTTTTTAATTTTTATCATAAATGTAATTTATTGATGAAAAACTCCATGTTAGTATATTTGTATATCAAAAATATCATTTTCTAGAAAAATGGATTTGTGTTAAACCTCCAACATCAAAATTTTAACAGTCTCTCTCTCTCTCTCTCTCTCTCTCTCTCTCTCTCTCTCTCTCTCTCTCTCTCTCTCTCTCTCTCTTCTGAGGACCTCTCTGCTTTAGCTTCTTCTTCTGCTTAGCTATGGAGCCTTTGCAAGCTGTGTGTGTAGCCCCTTGTGAAGCTAGAAAACGGAAGGTTGATTTACACATTCGTATTCCTGAAGAGTATGGCATCTCTAAAAAAATCCATCCTGCTAATGCAAAATCTGTCCACGCTCGTAGGATAGCTAAGGAGAAAAATGCAGATCTTTGGGTTGATGGGCGTCTCTATCCAATTGACCCTCCATTAAGAGCAAACCCTCCTTTTGGCGATTATTCCTCTTCTGATTTCCCTTCAATGAGCCTGTTTTGAGACCAGTAGATCTAACGGTTTGCTGAACTGCAGACCAGAGGGGAATGATAAGCAACAACATAGATAAGGCTTGAGCATGTATCCTAATTTAATGTTAAAATTTATAATTTGAAAGAAAATCAGATTTTACAATCAAAAGTCTGGTCTTACCATGTGGTCTTAACCCTGTACCATCGGAATCACCAAAGTCCCAAAACAATGGATAGTGATTTGAAATAACAGAATCAGTCCAGACACTCAACATAAGAGTGTGGAGAACCCAATCAGCTGCATGAGAAAAGTATACTCTATCAAGTCTTGAGGAGGTTGAGGCATATTGTTTGCAGGAAGGTTGAAGTAAGGGTGCCCTGACATAGGGATGCCCAATCACCAAGATACCATGCATCAGTGAGCCCTTTCGTTTCTACCAAATGATCCCAGTGTCTCTTCTCAGAACCCAACAATAGAGATGAGGATCTAGTTCTATCTCCAGGTGTTTCAACCATATTAAAATTCCCAAAAAATAAGTAGGGTACATTCCCTTGCAAACTATCCAACCATTGCCACGGCTACCTTCTTTCTTTAGAAAGATTCAGAGCATAAATATTAATGATCCACAACTGCTGGTGATCCCAAGTATTTTCCAACACTAAATCTCTTCCAGAGGGGTGATTCGCAACAATAGTAGGATGAAGATCCCTATGTACAATTGTAGCAACCCTGCTAAAAGTATTAGGTAGTCCCCCATAGAAAACTATGTTCCTAGCAAAAAGTTGTTTCTTGTTTGTCTTTTTACCAAAAAGATTATGTTCCTGAATACCCCAAATCATCACATCAAGGTGTTTAGCCACATAAGACCAAAACAAGTCATACTTTTGTTTCCCTTTTATACCCTTTACATTCCAAGTTATCCCTGAAAGTTTACCCATTTGAACTACAAATATTATGCAACATTTCTACATTAAGTCCTCCTGTTCCAGAACTTGCAGTTGAGATTGCAGAAGCCCTTGTTCATGCTTATCTCATGATTCCAATTCCTTTTGAATCTGTTCATCCATTGAATATTCTTCACATGATTGTGATGCTGCATATCTATTAGGAGATACATGAATGGGATGTTGAACACCTGTAGTATGGAGTTGAGAGGGAGAAGCCCTATGAGTTGAAACAACACATTCCACTGAATCACGTGAGGATTGAAAATCCACCACATCCATCTGAGGAATAGGAAGAGCATTCAAGTCCGGAGAGCGAACGGGGGGTATGACCATAGTTATGCATACGACCCAAAAAAGGAGATCTATCCAAAGGAGAAACAGGACGAGAACATCTAGGAGAAGCAAACTTGTCTTGAGAGGCATTGAAACCTGTAGAACCTACCAAAAACTGCTCAGTAGTCTGCAGATTATCATTTTGAGGAGTGTTAACACTTCCTGTAGGTGGAGCTTGGACAGTATCTCCTAATGAATCATTACCTTTGTCCTTAGCCATGGAAACAGGAGGATTCTTATCAGAATTAGCCATGGAAACAGGAGGATTCTTATCAGAATTAGCAAGACTTACTCCAGGCATTTTTTGAGGAGAAGGGGAGACAAGTTTGGTCGGACATGAACAAACAAAATGACCAAATTTATTACAGTGAAAACAAGCCCCAAAAAATGTCCCAAAGACAATCGACAGACGTTCGTCATCCTCTTCTAGCTCTAGCTTCTAGCTCTAGCATGAGAGCTGTCGATGCATCATGATCATACTTAGCTTGAATCTCTTCTTCTTCTGGATTATCACTAGTGGCTATTTCTTGTTCAAGATGTATTTGCTCAATGAGTACACCTTCATCCGATCCTAATCCAGTGTGAGCCTTACCTACTTCCTTAACTATTATGTCTTCTTCTTGTTCTTCTTGTTGTTCAATAGGTGATAGTGGTGTATGCTCAACCATCACGTGATCTGGGGGGAGTTCCTCAGCATCTGGCAAATAGTCAACTGCTATTTTCACCTCTTCAAATATTTGTTTTCCATATGGATTTATTTGGATCACAAACAACCATTTATGATCTGTTGGGTCTTCCACAAAGATGAATTGCTCACAGTGCTTTGGTAGCACAAATGTGTCCCTTTGGTCAGTCCATATCTTTGTGCAGTCTACTTGAAGAAATCCACACTTGTCTTTACGTACAGTTACTTGCGCCCCTTGAGAGAACGTTCACAAATGAAGGATTTGGATGAGTTGTGATACTTCTTAGGTATAGATGTGAATAGAGAACATGATGATGAGATTTGGCTTTTAAAGAGGAAGTATTTGAACATGCTATCCAAGATGCTCCTTATTAAGAGGACATTCAAAATGAAGTATTTGGGTGAGTTGTGATACTTCTTAGGTATAGATGTGATTAGATCACATGATGATGAGATTTGACTTTTAGAGAGGAAGTATTTGAACATGCTGTCCAAGTATGGGATGATAGGTTATAAGCTAGTCTCAATGCACTTGGAGTAGCTCCGGCACAATATCTACCCCCATAGGTGGAGTACCTCTTTGTGCCAATTCTAAGTCAATGAAGATGCTGATACAGAAGATCTCTCCCAGGAGCATTGAAAATTCTCCATTATTGAATGGTATACTATCTTGTTGACCTCTCCATTCATGATCATCTTGTGCACAAAAATGGTACTGAATAATATACCTCATGTGAGCATGGAGCACCTAGTGTCTTTATAATCTCCATGGAACTTTGGTTTTCACATTGTAACTCTATTGGAGGGCTGTTGCTAAATTACACCTATGTCCCCAAAAATACTCCTAAGCCAGACTACTTCTCATGTAAAGTAAAGCATGGTGCTTTATACTCAACCTCCATAGAGGAATCATAGGTTGTTTTTTATTGATCCAGACGATAACCATTAGATCTAAGGGATAAGTAATAACCTATTACTCATGTCTTGATTTCATAGTCTCCTACCTAATCCGAGTCACAATTCCCAGCTAAGGTCTTGCTTAAAGTGTAAGCAATACCATACTATATGTACTTCAATACTTGCCATTCTTGGTTCTCTTGCGGCTTGTTTTGAGGACCTTCTCAATTCATCAATTGCACATCAGTCACCTGTTGCACAAAAATATGAAAATATTCATAAGCATCATGTATTTCTTCATATTGACAAGTGGATAGCTTCACATTAACCTCCATGGGGATGTTCAATTAATTGAACTCAACCATGCCAAAATCTGATGCAATTACTTCACTTGAGAGATAAAAGTATAATGGAGCTCTTTCAAGACCTCAATCTTAAAACAAAAATATATAAGCCCAAGGTTTCGAGTCTTACATTTTTGTCTTAACTGTTATCCTTTGTTTACAAGATCTTTTTTTCATGGTTTCCCAATAAGATGAAATTATTCACATAAAGGATGATCATCATGTTGTACTTTCCTTGATTAGAGAAAATATAACAATATGCATCAAATGGGCCATTGGTAATTTGAGGGTAATTTGCATCTAATTTGACCAATACTTAAAACTTGCAAATATCGATCCACTACTAGGACCACTTAAGTGAGACATATTTTAGCATGTCTAATGCCTTTTTGAATCTATAAACTTTAGCTTTTGATTTGGAATCACGTTGTAGCACACAATTATACCCTCCTTAATGTTGAAAACAATACACCAAAATATCATACATGTGATTTTTGGGGTAAGGGCATATGGTTCATATGTCTTATAGCCATGATATACTTGGTAGATTATGGCCAAATGGGCATCTACACTAGCATATTCTACACTAGCATATTCTAAGTGCCTAGCTCTAGTGGAGGAGGATCTTGCTTTTGTTCAAAACTAGGCAATGGGTGCTCTCTTCAAGAATTTCTTAGGGTTTTTCTTAAGGGTTAATCATGCCCTAGGAATATCTTATACTCCAGCCTATATAAGAGGCTCATATCTAATGGAAGTGTACAACACTCACTTTCACTTTATCATCATAATGTTGTCATTATGTTGCCATCAACCCTAACCTTTCTTGTTTAGCTTGAAGTTGCCTTCATCATCTTCTTTGATTCACCATGCAAACCAACATTGTATCAGAGCCATGATTCTCAGTGCTTAATCCTCGCTCATCATCAAACCCTAATCTTGATTAGTCCATTTTTATCATTTCTCCTCTTCCTTGCAAAAAACAGCTCTACCCCCTTCCATTGGAGTCTTGATTTCTCCTTAAAGACTTAACCATTGGTCAAGCTATAACTTCAGGTCTCTCCCCAGCTCTTAGGTGTAGCTGCTATGATACTCAATGTGGAGGAAACACCATCACCATCGCCAACACAATAGATGTTCAAAACAAACCTACGTTTTTTTTTTGGGAAAAATGCAATGGTAAGCTGGAAGTGTTTCAATCTAATTTCACTCGTCTCTTGGGGTTTTCAAGTGCTATGAATCCGGTTGTGGTTAGTTTCTCAAATAATCAGCTATAGCAGCCGCCACCATGACTATGTGTGCATCACAGTAAGCATCTTTATCAAAACTTGATTAATTCTTGATTATTTTAGTTAATCAAGGAGTTATATGCTTCAAAATCAAGAACATAGGGTGCTATTTCTCTACCTTGAACCTCTCTTGAAGAAGAGAATATGTTTAAAAGGGCTCCAGTTGAAAGCTTCAAGCCACCTCTTCTTCTGCACTACAAATAGTTAAGTACCTCTGCTAATCAAGTGTTTAATGCTAATCATTGAGGTGATTTTAGACCATTGGGGGTTCATTCATGCCATTGGGGACCTGCTATAGCCTCCCAAAGCTTTATCTTCAAAAAGCCCCTCGATTTTTCCCTCCAATGGTGCTCTATAAATCAAGGTGTTTTTTGGACAACTAATAAAAAATTACTTTCACTAATACCTTGATTAGTGCTAATCATCTGAGGTTTTTAGGGCCATTAATGGTTCATATCTCACATTCAAGTGTTGCTAAATCTTTGAAAAGCATCAAATCATAATTTTCCCTTGATTTGAGTGGTCAATTTGTTAATCCAAAATAGGGTATGAATCTACATTAGCATTGTTTTGAACAATGGGATTTATGAGCTCATATGCATCATGTAAATCATTTATCATGCTCATTAATTAGTTATACAAGGGCAAGACTCCATATGCATATTCATTGCATTATCTTTGAATTAATCATGCCCTCTTTGGTTCAATGGGCTTGTCTTTTTTATCTTCGAATTATAAAAGAAACCCTTTTGTGAGCATGTTAATCTACATCTAGTGGTTGTGTTTATTGGGAATTGGTCTCCTCATTGTTAGTAGATAAAGAGATGTTAATAAATCCTTTGTCCTCATTTTGATAAAGTTTTTTTATGAGCTCCTTTATCAATTTTTTTTAAAAATTATATCATGAGACTTGGCTAGTTTAACTAAACTCAAGTAAAGGTAAAGATCTCAACTCTCATAGAGAGCTCACTCATGGTGCTTCTCCCATCTATGTTTCGTACTACCATGGATCTCATTCAATGTGGGCGATAATTTCCTTCTCACTCTCAATAATTCTAGTTCATGAAAGAGTTGTAAGAGAAGAGAAAACACTAGCTTAATTATATGCATGGAGAATTGTGTGTTACAAACATATGAGAAATTGGATTTTAACGCTAATTAAGTCACTAAAGTGGCTTAGGGTCTCATTTAGGTTATCAAAAGTAGGAATAAGTAACCATATTGAAACTTAAAAGGTAGCACATAGATGAGCTCCCCTAACAAAGTGCATCATATGGGAGTTTTTTAAACCCAAAAAGTGTAATTTTAAAACTAAGAATTTACTAAAGATAGTAAAAATCCATAAAAGTGCAGGCTGAAATATTCAGCAACATACTCTAATTAGAGGGCCAAAAAATGTTGTCAGATTTGATTCTATCATCATTTAAAGTGAATACATACATTGTGTACATGTTGATACATTTTTCATGTGATTTTTGGCATGTGAAGAAATTATTTGATTGGGTTTTAATAAGATATACAAACATTTAGCACTACTTGGCAGGTTCCACCTAGTTTATGACTATTGAAAAATAGTATTTTTGATTCATTCTTTGCGCCTCTATTTTTTTAAAACTTTGTATATATTTTAAGAAGAGTTTCCTAAGAGGATTTTGTTTGAAACCCAATAACTTCAGAGATTTGATTTAAAAAAAAGCCATAAATGTGGCTTTTTTAAAACAAGACTAATGTTAAACTTTGTAAGAGTTTTTTCATTAGGCCACTCTAGAGTTAGTGACACGAGGGTGAATGCCATGAACTATAAGGATTTTACAAGAAATTAGACTTATTACCTGAGTTATCCATGTTTTATCTTAGATGTACAACAAGACACGAGAGCATCATTAAAGCACTTACAAGATATAAAAAATATCATAGATATTCCATTGAACCATGAAAGCACAGGCATTGTTGGCAAAGTCCATGTGAACCAAGTGGTTAAGATACTCTCCTTGTTGATGTCAATCATATCCTTGAGATTGTGTGATAAAGTTTGCTGATGAAGAAGGGATTGAACACTAGGCTAATGAATTTTCTATTGTTTGTTCAAATTTTTCGGGTCCTTTCTTTGAAATGAGAAACAAATTACAAATTTAGGCTATACACATTAGCACCAATTGTGACCTCATCCCACTTAGTTGCATGAAGGTTGGAGGTATTCTCTCCTATTCTTCCATACTTGCCTATTTTATATTTTGAATGCTAAAGTGCAAGTTCATCCTCCTCCAAGACAATATTGGATAATTTGAAAAAAATCTCACACTTTGGAAATCAACTTTTCAATATAGTTTTGGCCATATATTGAGCATATTAACTCCAAATATGTTGGAGATTATAGATTTCTACTCTTAAATATTTTTCTAACAATAAGTCACATGAGGGGTTTTTGACAAAATATTGGATAGGTTCACCTTGATCCCATTTTTAAAATGGGAATTCCAATATGGTGATTTCATTTTTCTCATGAAAATGTAAGGTTTTTTCTTCAATTTTAAAGCCCTAAACAATTTTCTAATATAATGCTAAAACTTACTTTACCCTTTTTCTCAAAAAAGCCTTATTTTATATGATTTTTAAAGGTTTAATAACTTCTCTCCTTGATA